>NC_040013.1:13985591-14285591 GCF_000972845.2 Larimichthys crocea
ACTGCTGCTTATAATTTATTTATTATATATATTTATTATAAAAGTTCTTTTCTTATATGGTGAACTCAAATCAAATCACAATCAAATCAAATCAAATCTACAAATCAAATCAAATGTTATTTGTATGCCCCCAAGTCACAAAATACATTTGCCTCTGGTTACAACCTGTACAGGGGTGACACCCTTGTCCTTGACCCTGAACTGACCCTTTTAAGATATATAATTATAATATAATTACAAAGCTGAAATACTACATTGTTTTTAATTTAATTAATTAAAACTCAATTGTTTTATTTTACAGTCATAGATGAGTGTGTTCTTAGATTTTAGTAGGACACATTTGTGTAATTTCCTGCCGACAAGCATGGCATATTTTGTATATATGACCTGTAGCAACTACTGTGCAGATGTTATCAATCATAGTGTTTGTGCTGTGCATGAGGGTGCCGCTGTCAAGAAGGGACTTTCACTACATGTCATTGCTGCTCTGTTATTGTGATAGGACATTTTAAATAATAAACCTGTGCTGGAAGACACCACCCCAACCACAGCGGTAGAACTAGCAGCTGCTGAGGCAGCTGAGCACCAAACAAATCTTCTATGAACCAATCCACATCCCCGCCTCATCTGCTCTTTTCAGCCTGGATGGAGTTATTAAGTGTCCATTCTCTTAACAAGGAAGTGAGCCTGTCCACATATGGGTGCATTTTCTCTAACATCTCCTTGTGTTTCCAGGGGATCAGCACCTGACCTCTGCAGCATCTTATAATCTTATTAAATCTCATATCTGTACACTAAATATGAAGCTCAATTATCTTAGCTTAGCATAAAGACTGGAAGCTGGGGAGATGTCTAGCCTGGCTCTGTCCAAAGATTTAAAACAATCTGCCTTCCAACAGCTTCCTAGCAGCTCCATTGATAGACTCCCAGCTATGTCCACATGCTAAACCATGTCCTGCCGTTTTTACAATTGTACATGTTAATTACTAATCTTTATCGTTAGAAAGATTCATCTGTGTGGTTTGGACAGAACCAGACTAAGCTAATTGGCTTCTGTCTGCACTGAAACAATTAGAATTAGGCCACCACCATTTGTTTACAATGATTCAGATGGTGAGGCTGTTCTTTTACTGAATATGAGAACAATTTTTTGGGATCTTCCATTTATATGAGAAAAAGTCTGTTTGCCAAAAACATGCAATATAATAGTAATGGAATATGCAATATGTTATAACTCACAATGAGCTCCAATGTGAAGAATGTGTTTTTGTTTGTTTGTTTTTTTTTACATCTATCTCTAGGAGCGAACTGTGAGACTGAGATCAGTGAATGTGACTCCAACCCCTGTCAGCACAATGGCACATGCTTTGACTTCCTAGGACACTACGAGTGCCAATGTCCTACAGTACGTTGGGCTATGGCCAGGACTCTGTGCTTTATTAAACTTTCAGTGTCATGATGTTAGCTGTATTAGCGTGGGTCAGACAGTGCTGCAGACCATTTAAACTTGTATGCAGTGAATGTGGCCTAAGATTCCCAGCCAGGCCCCTCTGGCCTTCTCAATGTACTGTGAAAACCAAAGGTGATTAGCTTTTGCCAGCAGGGACCCCTGACTGTGACATATCCTGCCTGAGGAAGTTGGCTAGAGAGAGGCAGCATGATTTAATTCTTCACGAGTGATATTTATTGACTTTACTAAAAAATATTTTCTATTCTGTTTTATTTTGCTTTACTACTATGGCAATATGTTTAAGGTTCGTGTGTAAGATTTAGGGCACCGTATTTACAGAATATTATTGGAAATAAAATATGCTTACTGTGTTAGTTAATCAACGAAAAATTGTTTGTTTTGTTTTTTGTTACCTGAACAGTAGCCCCGAATACACAAACTAACACAGTAAAGGGTGGACACGAGGCAGTTGCAATCAGAAATCCTACTACTGGTCCTTTGAATAAAAGCAAAGTTAAGAAAAGCTTCTTCTCAGCTCACTACTGATCACAACTGCACTATTGTGCAGTTATAGAGGCAACAAGGCACAGCCAGGGTCTTTGTCACATTGCACGATCACTTTACAGCTTTGGGCTGTGAATGATAGCTGAGAGAAAATCACCAAGCTCATTGCCAAAGCTCATAATGCAACCAAATTGTGCAAATATATTATGAGAGTTTCATAATATCATATTATGAAACTGTCATTAATAAAATTTTCCTGTAATTGCTTTGTGCCTGACGGGCTGAGCTTGAATTTCATTCACTGAATATAAACTGATGAGCCACTCACGGAAGCGTCATGTGTTGGCAGGGTTATCGTGTCTGGCAACTGCTGCCAGATTTACTGGAACATGTTTCTGCCCGTACAACCAAAGACACAGTGGGCAGAGCTCTTTATGGCCAGGTGATGTTTTTCTCACAAGAATATGCACTGTTATTTTAGCAAATGTATCAGACTATGAAACATTGTGTTTGTACACTCTTGTTCATTAAACATTGAAGGACAACTTAGTGTAATGACACATGGGTCACAGAATCTGTTCGCCTCATCAGTTGTTGAAGCAAGGCACATTAGAGTCACTGTTTAAGGTGACATTCCGAGTGGCATTGTGTTTTTCATACTGATGATTACAATTAAGGTGCAACTCGTCATAGTTTAAAAGATAGTTTGAAGTGGTCACATCCATCCATCCCACCACAGATATTATGGTCAAACAGACAATCCATCAGTGCATATTGGACCAGAGGATTCCTCCACTCCCAGCAGCCCTGCGCTGCACAGCAGATGTGTAGTGTGTTCTCTGTGCACTCTAAGATCCACAAAAACTGTAATGTGTGTCAAGACACATAACATGCATGATGCAAACATTTATTTTAAATGTGCATAGACGTTTAGCTAATGATGTTACAGTGAAGTAGCAATTAATAATAATAATTGCAAAGCTGAAATACTACATTGTTAATAGTAATAATATAAAACTCAATTGTTTTTATTTACAGTCATAGATGAGTGTGTTCTTAGATTTTAGTAGGACACATTTGTGTAATTTCCTGCCGCACAGCATGGCATATTTTGTATATAATGACCTGTAGCAACTACTGTGCAGATGTTATCAATCATAGTGTTTGTGCTGTAGCATGAGGGTGCCGCTGTCAAGAAGGGACTTTCACTACATGTCATTGCTGCTCTGTTATTGATGATAGGACATTTTAAATTAATAACCTGTGCTGGAAGACACCCACCCCCAACCACAGCGGTAGAACTAGCAGCTGCTGAGGCAGCTGAGCACCAAACAAATCTTCTATGAACCAATCCACATCCCCCGCCTCATCTGCTCTTTTCAGCCTGGATGGAGTTATTAAGTGTCCATTCTCTTAACAAGGAAGTGAGCCTGTCCAACTATGGGTGCATTTTCTCTAACATCTCTCTTTGTGTTTCCAGGGGATCAGCACCTGACCTCTGCAGCATCTTATAATCTTATTAAATCTCATATCTGTACACTGAATGTGAAGCTCAATTATCTTAGCTTAGCATAAAGACTGGAAGCTGGGGAGATGTCTAGCCTCGCTCTGTCCAAAGATTTCAAACAATCTGCCTTCCAACAGCTTCCTAGCAGCTCCATAGTGATAGACTCCCAGCTAATGTCCACATGCTAAACCATGTCCTGCTGTTTTTACAATTGTACATGTTAATTACTAATCTTTATCGTTAGAAAGATTCATCTGTGTGGTTTGGACAGAACCAGACTAAGCTAATTGGCTTCTGTCTGCACTGAAACAATTAGAATTAGGCCACCAACATTTGTTTACAATGATTCAGATGGTAAGGCTGTTCTTTTACTGAATATGAGAACAATTTTTTGGGGATCTTCCATTTATATGAGAAAAAGTCTGTTTGCCAAAAACATGCAATATAATAGTAATGGAATATGCAATATGTTATAACTCACAATGAGCTCAATGTGAAGAACTGTTTTTTTGTTTTGTTTTGTTTTTTTACATCTATCCTCAGGAGCGAACTGTGAGACTGAGATCAGTGAATGTGACTCCAACCCCTGTCAGCACAATGGCACATGCTTTGACTTCCTAGGACACTACGAGTGCCAATGTCCTACAGGTACGTTGGGCTATGGCCAGGACTAGTGCTTTATTAACATTTCAGTGTCATGATGTTAGCTGTATTAGCTGTGGTAGCAGGCAGTACTGCAGACCATTTAAACTTGTATGCAGTGAATGTGGCCTACGATTCCCAGCCAGGGCCCCTCTGGCCTTCTCAATGTTCTCTGAAAACCAAAGGTGATTAGCTTTTGCCAGCAGGGACCCCTGACTGTGACATATCCTGCCTGAGGAAGTTAGGCTAGAGAGGACAGCATGATTTAATTCTTCACGAGTGATATTTATTGACTTTACTAAAAAATATTTTCTATTCTGTTTTATTTTGCTTTACTACTATGGCAATATGTTTGTAAGGTTCCGTGTGTAAGATTTAGGGCACTGTATTTACAGAATATTATTGGAAATAAAATATGCATTACTGTGTTAGTTAATCAACGGAAAATTGTTTTGTTTTGTTTTTTGTTACCTGAACAGTAGCCCAGAATACACAAACTAAACACAGTAAAGGGTGACACGAGGCAGTTGCAATCAGAAATCCTACATACTGTTCCTTTGAATAAAGCACTCAGATGAGATAAAATTAAAAGTTAAGAAAAGGCTTCTTCTCAGCTCACTACTGATCACAACATGCACCATTGTGCAGTATAGAGGCAACAAGGCACAGCCAGGGTCTTTGTCACAATGTTCACAGTATCACTTTACAGCTTTGGGCTGTGAATGATAGCTGAGAAAAATCACCAAGCTCATTGCCAAAGCTCAATAATGCAACCAAATTGTGCAAATATATTAATGAGAGTTTCATAATATCATATTATGAAACTGTCATTAATAAAATTTTCCTGTAATTGCTTATTGTGCCTGACGGGCTGAGCTTGAATTTACATTCACTGAATATAAACTGATGAGCCACTCACGGAAGCGTCATGATGTTGGCAGGGTTATCGTGTCTGGCAACTGCTGCCAGATTTACTGGAACATGTTTCTGCCCGTACAGACCAAAGACACAGTGGGCAGAGCATCTTTATGGCCAGGTGATGTTTTTCTCACAAGAATATGCCACAGTTATTTTTAGCAAATGTATCAGACTATGAAACATTGTGTTTGTACACTCTTGTTCAATTAAACATTGAAGGACGACATTAGTGTAAATGACACATGGGTCACAGAATCTGTTCGCCTCATCAGTTGTTGAAGCAAGGTACATTAGAGTCACTGTTTAAGGTGACATTCAGAGGTGGCATTGTGTTTTCATCAACTGATGAATTACGAATTAAGGTGCAACTCATCATAGTTTAAAAGATAGCTTGAAGTGGTCATCCATCCATCCATCCATCCATCCATTTTCTATACCGCTTATCCAGTTCATAGTTGTTGGGGTGCTGCAGACTCTGGAGATTCCAGCATGCATTGGGAGAGACATGGGGCAAACCCTGGACAGGTTGCCAGTCGGTCTCAGGGCTAACGCACAGACAGAAAAACAAAGTCATACCTACAGGGAATTTAGTGTTTCCAGTTCACTTAACTGGCATGTCTTTGAACTTAGGGAGAAAACCTGAGGAATCTTTTTCAGACAAGGAGAACTTAGGAACTTTTTTAAAGGCCAGCAGGTTTGAATCCAAACTTTCAGAATAGTAATTAACAATGAAATTATGACATAAAAACCATGTGTTTAAAGTGCTGGTAATGAAAAAGCTATGACAGCATCTGACTTTAAATCTTTTAAGCTTAATCCTGCTTTATTAGAAACGGAAAAAGAAACTTTACTAAGTTGGAGAAAACAATTCACAATTACATCAGATGTCACTTAATCCTAATGGTGATCCTCAAGTTTATTGTTTGATTAGCAATTTAAGAAAAAAAGCCAGTTCAGCCATGCAAAAATGTTATTTTAAATGTCACCATTTATATAATAATAGTGCATTTTTTTCTTTCGTGATGCTCATTTTACAGTGCATCAGATCTGATGTGACTCTCCCTTGTGCTTTTTAGGCATCGTCTATGTGGATATCTTGCTGTGACGTTAGAGGAATGAGGGGGTGGGCTGATGGCTATGTCAGTGGGGTTATCGAGTGGGAGCCTCCCATCACAGATGTCAAGTTGAATTAGACCCACGACACCCCCAGTAGGCTCAACAGTTATCGTTACCGCCCACGTTACACCTGCTCAGAGCACAGATCAGAACTGTATCCATCCACGCTGGCCTGTCAGTATATTTAGGAACATGTACACATATATACATTTGCTTTACTATTAATGATAACTGTAGGCCTATTTGATAATTTAATTTTCTATTTATATAGTGGATGCTAAAAAGCTTTTAATGATTGATTATAGAGTGAGTATGCAGTGTTATTTAAACATTGACTTGACACTGATATTACTGTATCTCCTATCTTAAACATGACATCGATATCCATCATTTGCACACAAGCTGGTGCCTTTTCTTTTCAGCCAGAGCCATCGGTTGCACTTTTCAGCTGCCTCTGAAGCTGTCTTTGCTGCCTGCCATAATCCCTGATCATGAATCCCTAACTCCCTGAGTAAACTGGTACTAGATGTGGCCACAGATCCATGGTAACGAAATTCCACAGGGCGTACCCTGGCTTTCCAGCCTTGCAGCTAAATCTCATCTGTTATCTCAGTAAACCTAAGCCTCTTCCGCTCATATGCCTCATCTGCCGCATCTTCTCATGGTGAAGTGAGTTCTGCAGTGTAAGAAAATAGTCAACTGAGAGCTGGACTACAGTACTAGGCAAAGTCTTGAGACATGGGTGGAATTATAAGTTGCTGGCCTATGACTATTTTTTTTTCTCCCAAAGCCCTACCTGCCACTGAATATATTATATTGTACCAACTCAATAATACATGTTCCCTCAACAACAGTAGTGTGCAAAGCCAAACTAGTGGACAGTCCTCGCTCTCCTAAAGCTTACATAATTAATAATTTTAGTTCATAGTCCATCCAACTGTTGGTTATTCTGAATGCATCATATCTGGGAACAAATCAGATGTTATTTTCAATTACTGTACACCACTTTAATAAGTTCTTTATAGCAAGTGTTTGGTGTATTACTAACCATTTGTCGTCCACAAATCTGGTAATGGTCATAGATAAGTATTAAAATCAGAAGAGGGATTAGATGAATAAACAGGGGGAAAAGAATCAACGATAAATGTAAACAAAAGTTTGAAAATTTAAACTTATATTAAAAAATGCATTGAGGCTCTAGTCAAACACAAGGCCAGGTGCTCGTGGCCCTTAAGAAAAAAAATACATTAACTCTAATGAATCTTTTCTTTCAGGATTTCTGGGAAAGAATTGTGAAGTTGATATAGATGCTTGTGCTCTACCCAACAACACATGTCCACCAAGGACTCAGTGTTTGGATCTCCCAGATGCTCTTGACTATGTCTGCCGTGTACCCTGTCCTCAAAACCTTCAAGTGGGTAAAAGCAATTTAATATACTATTTTCTCTCATGGGTTGTTCTTTCTCCACGTTAGAGTACCTCTCTTTGGTCTTCTACATGATTAAATGGCTCCTTATCGTCTTGTTTATTTCTCTTGGAGCAATTAAACAATTTCTATGCATGCTCGACAGCAGTTCAGCAACATTATCCCAACAGTGGGGGAACCAAAACAGAGGACGTTTTATGTGATTTTCCATATTTTGATCTGCCATTTTTGTTATGTAAGAACACAGAACTCAACACAACACTGACATTTAATTGAGCTGATTGTACACTGTGATCAACACTTTGGTATGAGAAGTTGCAGAAAGCACTGTCTGCTCTTCGTTTAACTTTTATATGTTATGTAATTCACAGTTATTCATATAACCTGCAAAAGATGTGCAAACTGTCACCACAAGCTGAATTAGAACATTGAGTACATAGGTGAGAAGATATTAAATATTAATTCAGTGTCTTATTTATAATATGTGGGATAATCCTTTGTTCTACACAGGGATAAAAATAAGCATATATGTCCTGCAGGAAGATTGACAGCAAATGTGATAATCCATAACCTCAGCTATGTTGGTTTGTCTGTGTAGGAAGCTGTATGAAATTCTTGACTAATGAAGGAATTCACTGCTTTCGTATGACTTTTATTGATACATCTGACACGTAAAAGAACCAATAATTTTAGTTAAGTAACAGATTCTAACCAATAACCTGACTGTAAGTACAAAAACACCTCATTAGTGACTATAGTGTGACTATAGTGTTGGAATATATATTCACAGTATGCTCACAGAATTCACAGCATGCTGTCCGCTGCATATTTAAAATCACTGAAGCACATTTTTTATGTCTTTTTATGTTTTTTCAAGTTTGAATGTGTTTGCACATCATCCAAATTTTTAAGCAGTCACGGTGGAGGAAGACAAAGCTGAAAGTGTGTGATTGTTTGTCAGGGTTTTTGCTCTTGGCATGCGCATGGGGAACGCATTTACAGGACTGAAAAGGCCGCTGCCAACTGATGCAGATGAGTGCTACTGAATATTTCCCTGAATGTTTGTATTTTTGAATGTGTGTGTTTGTTCCTTCACATGTAGATGAATCAACCCTCTGGGTTTAAAAAAAAAAAAGCAACCAAACCTGAACGGAGGAGCTTCTTGAGATGACAGATGGAGATGATCACTCACTGTGGAGAAAGGCTTATGTTGGCCCCCTTACAAAAATGCCATGATGTCTGCATTATACACTGTCGCACAAGCCAGCTCTTCCTCTGTCCCTTTGTTTCCACTCTGCTATATATATACACATGTACCAGCGAGCAGGCATATTTGTTTTGCCACGCAGAACACTTGGGAGGTTTAGCCCTCAATGACCATTGATCTTGTCTTGTAAGGCATGATGTAGATGCTACATGGAATACTGAGTGAACCAAGTATAAAGCATGAATCAGTATTCATGAGTGTGTCATGTGGCTGTAATGAAGCACAGTCTAAGGCAGCCAGAAGCAAGGCTGGATGAGGGGTTGCATTGTAAAATAATGGTTATATTTTTTAACAGAATGGGCCCAGCCCAGTCTAAGATATTATCAGGCAAGATTAAATGATTTCATTTTTCTGCATGAAGCCTCTTATTCCACGACGTGTATCTAACAGCTCTATCTTCTATCAACAGCCATGTGCCAACGGAGGACGATGTGTGCTGAATAATCCTAGTAGCTATACCTGTATCTGTGCACCTGGTTGGTCTGGTCAGAACTGCCGCATAAATGTCAACAGTTGTGTTCGACATTGGTGTCAGAATGGAGCCACTTGTGTGGATGAGATTGATGGTTACAGGTGGGTGTTCAATTCTTGATTGTCTTCAGGCCATTCAGGCATCGGAGTGTCAATGATTGTAAAAGCTGTGACATTTACTGTTCCTTTCCTTGGGGGTTGAAAGAATTTCTCTTACTCTCTACATTATTAAGAAATTCTCTTTAATGTGTTGGTAGCTGCCTTTGTCCCAGAGGATACACAGGCATCTACTGTGAGGAGGACATTGATTACTGTGTTGGCCATCACTGCTCTGAACATGGTGTTTGCCTGGACCAGCAGTATAACTTCACCTGCCGCTGCATGCTCGGATTTGAAGGGTCGCTCTGTGAACTGGAAACAAATGAGTGCAACAGCTTCCCCTGTGCAAGCGGAGCCACCTGTGTGGACCTAATCAGTGATTATCGGTGCCACTGCCCCAAAGGGTTTGAGGGTATGAGACCATCTGATGTGAATGTGAGCCCATTTACAGCCATTAGTATGTTGAGCCCCAGGAATATCAAATTTTAAAGCAGGTTTTAGTGTTTATATAGACATATGAATAAAAAACAGTTTCTTAATTGTCACAATGCTGTTTGATAGCATCGGGAAGGTGGCTGCCCGTGTAAATCATTATGCATTAGAACAGGATAAAAATAGTGTATTTGTTTCCTTGCAATATTGAATGTAGTATAAATATGATTCACTTTTAATGAGGGATTATTTAGAACTTAAGCGCATGCAAAAGCGTGTTGCTTTAAGGTATGAATTCATATATCACAGTAGTTAAAAC
This sequence comes from Larimichthys crocea, assembly GCF_000972845.2. Classification (NCBI taxonomy): domain Eukaryota; kingdom Metazoa; phylum Chordata; class Actinopteri; family Sciaenidae; genus Larimichthys; species Larimichthys crocea. Next base: position 13,995,743 of record NC_040013.1, read on the forward strand.
ACCAGTTTCTTGTGATAATTATATAACACCTCTCCCATGTTTACCAGATGTTTTTAGGGCTAAATTGACTCAGTTAAAGTTACCTGTTACAATCGGTGTAACTAATGTTGTATCTATGATCAATGTAAATGTTCAATGTCAATAATTAAACTTCAATACAAAAATGTACGTTTAAAATAGTCGTGTGTGATAAAAATGTCTAAATTGAACAATGGTGCAGTAATGTAATAAGTAGTAATTTGTTAACACTTACTGGCATGATGATATAGCTCAGTATCACTGTGAGTGTGTCGTACAAAGTGTGACTTACAGCATTTAGACTGGAGGTACAGTCAGCAGCTACCTTAATTATGTCAGTATCTTAAAGGACATGATTAACAGAGCACTTGCCAGTGTATGGGGTCATGATGGCAAATGTACAATTACCTTTGGTGTAGGCAGAAGTACAGATAGAAGAGCAGTGCCTGAGGATGTAAGATGGTTAGTTCTCTATGAGCTCTCTGGCTCATAGAGAACTAAGAGGTCTGAAATACTGCCAGAGGCCAGACCTATTGGAGCTTTAAATTTGTCAGTAAAATCTTAAATCGTTTCAATGTCTAACTCTTGCCCAGAGGATACTAAAATTGAGGTTATATTGGGGCATACATACAAGCTGCAACATCTTGAACACATAATCATTCAATCACATTTTGAGCCAGTAGAATTAGAGGTAATCAGCTGCCTCATAAAATAAAATCCTGTCTTCAATAAAGCAGGTGTTGCTCATTGTTGAGACTATAAACAGAAATTTGCACTGCTTCTGTTCTGAGTGTTGTTGTGGTTAGAACTATTATTCACATATTACAGCTTCACAACTTCCAATAATTATTAAATGCCCACAGAGACAGCAAAATGTATTAGTTGAAATATATATTAAACTATTTTCCTGTGACATTAAACAGTGTATTTGTTTCTCTTGCTTTATCCTGCAGGAAGGACCTGCTCTGAGAATGTAAATGATTGCTGGTCGCAGCCATGTCTAAATGGAGGCTCGTGTATGGATCTGATAAATGACTACATTTGTCATTGTCCTCTTGGTAAGTACCAAGTACTTGTGTATTATTGAGCATGTTTACAAAAATATCACGCTATTAATTTTCTTTGAACTGCACCTTGGGAATATATGAAAAGATTATTTCTCATACATTTACATGCAAACTTGTTTGTTTACTTTGATCATTTTTCAAGCTTTGTTCAAGATGTGCTTCCAAAGATAGCAAAGACAGGAATTATCAGTTACCCTGGTCTTTTGAAAGTTTGAATGCAGGCTAGAAACCCGTTAAAATTAGAATCTAAAAAGGCTCTACACGAGCAAATAGAAGTAATAAATCTTTATTATGGGTTAGGTTTAATAAATAATTAGATTTTCACATTTTATTTTTCAAGATCAAGGTTTAAATCAACATCAGTGGACATGTAAAGGATACAACACTGTTTTCTATTGCACTAATGCATGTAAACATGACATCTCTAATTAAACTTAGATTCAGTTTTCATTGTGACACCATGTTTTACATATTTCTGTATGTTTGACATTTTATAACACATGTTCCAGAAAAAAAGATCCATAATCAGTCTTTAATAGAGGGTGGTGATGTGTTACTCAGTGTGCGGCTGATTTTACTATGCCCTCCAGTAATAAAATACTTAATCACTACTTGATTGCACAAGTCAGAATGCTGCAGCCAAACCACTTGGCATTACAAGTCCAATGTCACATTCAATAGTAAACAGCCCAATCCACAGAACAGGATTACAGTCAAATATTTGAAAAAATAAAATCCACAAAGCATAGGTGTTTACAGGGTGCAGCACTCTGGCACTGAGTAATGGGTCTGTTTTGGTAAATTTTCTTAATATATTCTGCAAAGGCAAGAGAACTGCACAGGTTATGCTGGATATTTTGCTTTTTTATTCTTTTGAAACTCTCCACTTATATATTCATTGTTTCAATTTGATGTAGTGAAACAATATCACTGCCGTGTCTCTTTCCCTCAGCCGAATATACCTAGTTTACTGCACAATAAATCAACACAAATGTAGGTGAAGTCATTAAAACATTTACTACCCTGAAACATGTACAGCACCTGTTACATGGTGCGTTTTTATGACATTATGGATGCACCAAATGCATCCCTGTAAATAATCTGTTCTTATTGTTTTTCTGCTTTTTGCTTAAATTAGATTTGGGCAAAAACAGAACACAGATGTGTCGGTAAAACTTCCATTACTGTTTTGGTTTCATTGACAGATTTATAGACAGGTGTTTTTGATCACTTTATCTTTTCAGAAATTCAATTAGATTAATGGTCCATCAGATTTGTTGGCTTATCCTTTCACAAAAATGAAAAACACATCACTATTTTCCAATCTTGTGTTCAGACCAATTCCTGCCACTGTTAGCAATTCAGTACAGTATGTCTGAGTTGTCCAGTTTTATTAAGGACACTTTTAAAAGAAATATACTGCAAACAACTCTCAGATACTTAAGCCAAGGGTGCACACTTCTCCAAATTTGTTGCTTTAGTGGTAGAAAATACACATTTTTAGTTCAGTCTGCATCAAAACACACATCATGATTGATAATCATGCTAATTAGTTATGGCTTAAATCCTGTCACGACTGACTCAGACTCGTGACCACAAAGTCACCATGACTTACAGTACATGGTGACTTCTATCTAAATTTGGTTACAACTGCATAGGACATTCAGCAAGTATGACATTTTATTCAAGCCTACAGGTACACAAAGTTTAGAACCAAAGCCAGGAAAATATTTTAGTGTTATAATATTCTGTTTTCCATCTTTTTCAGTAGCCCACCCAAATAATTTATGTACCAAATTTAACAAAAGTAAGGTGAAATGTACAAAGAACACTCCAGACACAATTCAGCAAACATTTATTATGTTGGAAAATATGCTTTGGTGCAAATAAACATTACCTAAGCTGATTAATCCAGGGAAATATACCTAACTTGACACCAAATTTCACTGAATTCTGTATTGTATTCATCCTGCTAACAACAAAGAAGGCTCTTTGGATTAGATGCAGCTTTCATAATCATACATAATCATTTCATTTATTAAACTGAATTCTGTGACTTCAATCCAAGAGCATGATTTCCCGTTTTTTCGGCTCAGTGAAGCAACCGGAATATCGTTGATGAGAAATGATTAAATATGCTGATGAACAGCAGTCCTCCAGGCCAAAGAATAGTTACGACCCACGGCTGTTATCATTAACCACTGAACATGGGAACATGATCACTTTTCTTCAATTCCACACTTCATCGTAGGATATCTTGTTACACCTGTATGTTTAGAGATAAAGTGGAAAACAGTTTCACTCTGTCTTTCTTTTTGGAACAGAGTTGGTCTGAGCCACTAGTCGCTGTCAAATAGAATAGGGAGTCCCATTTGGAGATGGTGACACTGTAAATGTGACATTCCTTCATGCAACATTAACCTCAGAGTGAATTGCATGCACAATTGGTTATTAAACACTTCTGAAACACTCTGTTGGAGGCAATAGCTGTCCATTAACTAGTCAAGGCAATACATAACATGATGAGAAAAGGGTAGTTGGAAGGTCATCAAACATCTAGATAGATGTGTTGATGTAACGTACACTGCTCTGAATACAGGTTACACTGTAAAGAAAGTGGAGACAGGAGCTATATAGTCTAATATGACTGCTGTCCTGTTTTTATATTCAAGTTTTGATAAAAGGGATTTGCATTAAGAAGTGATGTTTGAAATATTTCACTCGTTTGCCAGCGAGTGAGACCTACTTTGCAGACAGCGACTGCACACAGATTAATGTGACGGGGTTATGGGTACATTTTTCCTGTTTAGAGGTTTCTGGTTTGAAGGGTTAGCATGAGCATAAATTTATTACATTTTGCTCTTAAAAACCCCAAAATCCTGTACTCCATGAAGTGAACCTTCACAACCTTTGCAAAAGTAACCATTAAACGCCAAATGTCTTCTTGTTTTTTTTTACATTACCTGATTAAACAATGTGATTCATCAAGAACACACAGTAATCTATTTCAGGATTCTCCCTTTAAGCCATCTTTATTTGTACTAACACATATAATGAGTATCAGTCACACCATCTGCTTGTGCTTTATTTACAACAATAGATATTGACACGGGTATCTATCAGTGACATGCAGACATGCATTTGGTGGGGCAGATAAATGTGATATGGATCAGTTTGGTGGGGTGGGTCCCTGTCAATGATTCACTCAATTAGCATAGTGCATAGCAGGTAGATTGCAGGGGGGAAATCAATACCTCCATTAATCCAAAAGAAAAGGTGTCTTTACCTAATAAAACACACAGCCACATAAATATGTGTTGCGTAACATGTGTTACGCTTTTATGAATTCAGCCATTTACTGCTTATTTCCCAGAGCTTGGTTGTATTCTCCTTCTCCATTGTTAACTCAGTTTTCATTGCAGGGTTCAAGGGGAAAGATTGCTCTGTGGATATTGACCTTTGCTCATTTGGAATGTGCAGTGAGCACACATTAATATGCGCAGAGACCAAAGGTGGACAGAATGTGTCTTGCACATGTGAAAGAGGTGAGCAAGCCTTTAACAGGTGTTGTATTTATCATGCAGGTGTATTAACAGGTGGAGAATGAGCACATGGTGAGACTGAGAATCTTTTCTCAATACTGACTTCTCTACTAAAGGAGTTGGTCACTGTAAATACCTCAGCTTCAGCTAATAAACCATAGTCCTTCTGTGATATAGTTCCAAAACTGGTGCATAATGTTTTTACACCTTCAGAACCATCTAATAATATTGTGCTTATGCTCACTCTCAATCCCCTCCATGAGGATGTCAATGTTATCAACACAGTAGCTGCCAGCAGGGACAGGGGTAAGAGAGCAGTAAAAGTAAAAGAGGCTTGACCAGTTAGATACTCTGAGGCTTGTCAGGGGTAACCACGTCTTGCAGGTCAAGGATATATAGTAAGTTACAGAGTGACAGTATAGTGTTGAGTAATCATGCAGCCTATTCCTGGATAGAGTTACAATGTTTGAAATAAAAACATTTTTCCTGCCAAGCCAATCATAATTCAGCCGACACTGTTCTGCACAAGCTCTGCTATCTCTTTTTCAAATGAATAGCTATTACATAGAAGTTCATGTAACCCAATCAATAACTGCAACTCCATTACTCCTGTTGCACTTATGCTCGGCAGATGTCATAGTGAAGGATTGTGAGTGATTTCTTATGTAAATGAAAGCAACCTGCGGCGAACTGCTCTCCCCAGATCACTACTCAAGGGCAAACTGCGAGATGCTGCCTCGTCTAGATGGTTCAGGTCGGCAGTCTTGGCATCCACGTTATCTAATGCTTGCCAACCTAATGTGGTGAAAAGCATGTTACTGATACCCTCCCTCACTGTATTCTGAATCCCATGCTGTCAACCTTTTGACCTAATACCTCGTGCTCAGACAAACTCCTTGGTCAAAAAAAAATATTGGATGAACTCAAATGGTTGATTATGCATGCATGATCTTGCATGTTGTGTATGTGTAAGAGAAAATCAAAGACAAATAGTTGTGGCCTGCTATAAAAATTGCTGAGAAATTCTTTCTCCAGATTATTAAGTGTTTAAACTCTCCTCGAGAGCAGATTTTGCAGAGCAAAAATTGTGTAAAATACAACCAAAAACAGCATGTTTGTTTTTACATTTACATTTATTTCAAAGGAACAACTTTGCAACAACTTTTTTTTTTTTTTTTACCATAAAATTATTTCTAAAAACTGTTTTGTCATAAGCCCTGTTTGGCATTAAAATATTTTTTTTGTCATATATATATTTTTATTTTTTTTGCAATGCAGCAGTTGCTTTTGTTCGGTTGTTGTTTTTGTTTTTGTGTAACGTTACCGTGTTAATTTGGAAGAAAACTGCTTATTTCGATTGTTCTTTTTATAGCCACTTTCAGCATTCCTCACTGTGAAGAGCATCTCAGGTTGGATCCTGATGTAACAAATGCTCTTTGGTAGCTTGGAGTGAGGTTATACCACAGACAGCCTGTGTAGCACTGGCAATAACATGCCTTAAACACTGACACGTTTCATGTCTTTAATGGGTGTGTGTGTGTGGTGTGAATGTGTCGACACATGTGCACCGATGCATGTTATTTGTTTCATATGATTCCCTTTGTGTATAGATTGACTTTGATCTTAAAAATCACTGGATTTGGCTTGTGTAATGTAATAAATCAGAAGGGCAATGACTGGCTCTTATTAAACATGATTAAATGATCCAGTGAGCTGAGTCTGCATGTGCCCAGCAAGCTCTTTGAATCAATACAAGCTTTGAAAAGCAGCTTTTGTTTGTGAAAACAAAGTCATGCTGATCCTAATTGGCTGAGGAATGAAAGCACGCAAAAGGATTCCAATAACAGTGTGTTTTTATATATATATATATATATTCTGCAGGGTTTGGAGGGTCACTTTGTGAAGTAAATCTCAATGAGTGTGAGTCAAAGCCATGCCAGAACGGTGGTATTTGTGTGGACGGCGTTGACCTGTATCAGTGCTTCTGCTCAGACGGTAAGTTGCAATGCAATTAGATCCCCAAGTCATCAAGATGGTACAATTATATAACTAATTTAGACTTTTGTTAGTTTTTAAGTGTGCAGCCAACAATTTTCAGCCCTGGGGGTATGACCCTAGCTTAAATGAAAAAGCTTTTCTGAAATACTTTAAAAAAAAATCATTCTCCATTCTATTATGTGGTGTGTTTGTTCTTTATATTCCTGCGGATATGTGCACAAACAGAAATGGAAAGACAATGAGTTGTTGTCACTGCAGCTACAATTCAAATCAACAAGCAAGACCTTGTTCCACTCATTTGTGCTGATGTTGAATAGTTTTTTTTTTCGAATGGGACCGACATTCACAGTAAAAAAGATCAGGACAACCTGGAACCATTCTCTCAATGAATTACACAGGTAAAGAAAAAAGGAAAAAAAAAAAGAATAGGACCACTTTATGAGTTTGTTTGTATCTATCTTCTTTTCGCAAATCAAAAGGGAATATTTTGCCTCTCAGATCTAACGAGAGATGGAATTTATTTCTCATCATTTCCATAGTTACAACAGAAATTAGATCTTCCCTAAGACCAACTTTATCAACTCAGGAACTCATTAATGCAAAATTAATTTTGAAAAAACCACCCTACAGACTTCTCTCCCCTGCTAAAAGATCTTCTCAGTATTATATAAATAATCAAAAATATATCAAACATTAATAAATTATTGTTACCAACTAACACGCCTACTTTTTCTATTCTTATCGGCAGACTCAGTTTGGTGCAAAAAACATAGATAACCAACTTAAAACAACTGGGGAATGTACATGGATGGATTTTTTACACAACTGGAAGAGATTTTCATCATTTTTTTTTCTTTGCCCAAACACCATGTCCTCCTTACTAGGACAACAACACGTTTATCTGAATATCTGTGCAGCCATGTGCTCTAACAAACCTAACGCAACAGGCAATTTAGCTGATTGGCACACCTAGTGCCAAAGGGCAGGAACTAATCAGTGGATTTAGTTGTTGTAGTATTTCCTTTGAATGCAAACCTGTACACTCTAAACTCTGTTTTTGCCACATGATGTTGATTGATTCCTTTGTCAAAGCAATGTCAGTGACACGTTTCCTGGCTCACAGTAAAATGCCCTTAGGTTAACAGGGTTAACTTTAAATTTCCCTGATCACATAAAAATCATTCCATCAGAAATTTCCACTCACGTCATTAGAGTGAGAAGGAATAAATCCCTGCTATTTTTCCAATAATTTCTTGGTCCAGTTGACATCTTACCTGTGAGATGTACCTCTGATTAAACCTTGATTGCGGGTGAAGCCTGTTATGCATTTTTAATGAAGTCAGGATAATTGTCAAATTTTATGACATGGAGAGAGGTGGAAATTGGTTCCATGGTCAGTTTGAGAAATGATGAGAATTTGACCTGCACCGATGGTGCTGATAGCCAAGCATTAGTCATGGGCCTCCTGTAGCTGCAGTGTGTGACAGTGCTAATGATAGTCATTTTGTAGCGTGACGATGCGGTGGAATATAGTTATGGGGGCCTAAAATGTCAGAAATTGGCAGCGCTCACTTTGACTACATGACTTTAACCTTTTATTCTCAAAATATAAAATGTGCTGATATAACTCGACATGCAAAATATGTTAATCAAATAGACACACCCGATGTGACAATATACAATTTATTCCTTCAAATGGAAATTGTTGTGCAGTCTTCTCTGCATATCATGTGCTTGTTTACTTGTGATGCGACTGCAGTGAAAAAAAAGTTTCATGACGGCAATAAATTGATTTTGGGTGCAATTTGATACTAATTAGTATCTTTTCAAATCTGGTGTTTACTGACATTCACAAACCATCTCTGATGACATTTTTCTTTTTCTCTTTATGTCAGGGTTTGGGGGGTTGAACTGTGAAATCAACTATGATGAATGTGTCCATGGATACTGCGCCAATAATTCCACATGTATTGACCTGGTTGCAGACTATGAGTGCGTCTGTCCTCTGGGCTTTGCTGGTGAGTTATCTATGTCATCATTTTCATAGTTTGGTTTGATGAAAATAGTGCAGATTGATGACTCTTCAGCAGTGATAACCATCAAAGTGGTCCCATTGACTAATGTAAGAGCTCATTCACCAACTGCAGATTGACTGCAGCTGATTGAGTAGTAAGATATCTTTGTTTCTCCTCCTGTAGAAACTGAATATAAAGAATAATTTATATATAGAAGATATATTTTATTTTATTTTATTAAATTCCATGGAGAAACCTAAACTGTACATTAATTATGATTCAAGTTGTCAAAATACAAAGCTCTACATTACTAACATGTTTATTTTGTCTCAATTTTTATATTTGGTGTGATATGGATTGTATCCATGGAGTCTGATTCATATTTATACTGTGATGCTATAAGCAGGCAGAAAACTAGACTAAATCAATTCTGTGTGCCTTTGGCTGTGGGAAGAAGGAACTGTAATAGACACTGAATGTACAAAGATATGGCAGTTTTACTGCAGTATCGCCTCTACTGGCTCCATTACCGAACACACGCACACCTCAATCATGCTGCTTCATCACACTAATGGTTGTCACTCTCTGCGGTCAAACTCATTTGTGTGCCACGTGTCGTTATGTTGGTGATGTGATCTGTTTTTTTTGTGATATGTTTATCTTTACAGCGCTCAATTAACAGTCTTTATTTAACTTTAAGGTAAGAACTGCACAACACCTGTCTCTGCATGTGCATCAGATGTTGAATTCTGCAAAAATGGAGGAACCTGCTCCCACAACATAGCTGGGGAAATACACTGCATTTGCTCTGCAGGTATTTAACAGGCACATTTCTACAGTCGGTTTCTTAATGAATTTGTTCATCTTAATTTTTCATACATGAGTCAAGCTCGGCATTTGCTCTTTAGTCATTACTACAGTAATTCCATCTGAAATTACAGACATGCACTAGTGCACTTAGTAAAAAATAATAGTAAGGTACACCATCTTTCCAACTGCAGTGTGTCATGAGCTCTTGTTGGATTTTTCTACATGCATCCCTCTCTTTTAAATTTACCCCTAATGTATGTGAAACCATATTAGTGTTGTTGATTACTGGAAGCAAAACAGCTTTTGACCTCTAAGTACATGTACAATGTAAAATGTACAAATCCAAAAATGAGTTACAATTGGTGAAAAACAAAAGCCATACTCCGCTGAAGGTTGTGTACTGCAGCTGAAATCTGTCCTTGTTTTTAGTGCTTTAAGTGCTGGTCGGATAAAATGTGCAAATTAGCAGAGAGGAAAAACACTGGCAATGACGGCATTTCGTGAAATCACAATCAATGATGTGTTAGAGTCACAGGAAGGCAGGGGGATACAGTACACAGCACAGCACATCAATCACTCCTTTGATCCCACCTCTTACAGGATACCATGGCAATGACTGCTCCTCATCTGTGAACCAGTGTGTGTCAAATCCTTGCGACCCAGAGGGGACTCTTCTCTGTGAAGAGCTGGCAAATACTTATAGATGTGTGTGTCAACATGGGTACACAGGGTCGTACTGCAAAACGCCTATAAACCACTGTGTTGATGGTCTGTGTCAACATGGTTCAATGTGTGTGGATCTATCAAGAGGGTTCAAGTGTGATTGTTTGCCAGGTAGGTTCACCATCCAGCAGGTGCTTGTTTTAAATGGAGGCAGTTCCTTGCATTGCATCATCATGCACATAGTGAATGTGCTGCTTTCACTTGTTCAGCTTCTCTGTGGGAGTCTAATCTCTTTGGCTTTAAGCAACAACACGTAACAGCCTTATGAAATGTGTAAGTCAAGGCTCAGTTCGTCAGGTTGAGAGCTGACTTCAAAGTGGTGATGATGATGCTTGGAATAACCATTTTTTTCACGTAGGATCCACAAGTCTGTTGGTATACTATCAAAGGAAACGTTTACATACTGCCATCAGTTAACATTTTATTCACATGTGGCAGGCAGTGCCTATATAATTATATATTTAACATTTAATTCAAGGTAACTCTAGATAATAAGGAAAGGAGGAAAAGGAGTGATCACCAACTTCCTAATTACATAGTAAATAATTAGTGTACCTGTTATATGAATGAATTATCAAGTTATTACTGTTATGAAATTTTCTATCCTTAGGTCCCATAGGTCCTCTGCAGTATTAATTGTTTGGCTTTGGTTGAGAACAGTAGGTGCCAGTCCATCTCAACACTTCCATGGATAAAAACATTCTTTTTGACTAATTTTGAGCGTATAGTATTTGTGGTGTTATCTTGGGGTTTAAAGTCTAGCCACCAGGATCAGTTGGGCAGAATGTGAGACCGACTCAGGCACTTCTGATGTACTTTGAGAGTGTCTCTAATTCTCCTTGCCAATAAATAATATAGCATAAGACATCAGAGGCTCCTGAACACTTTTTTCCTGGCCTCACCATTGACATTTTACTTCAGCAATTTCTCCACAACAATTACATTCCTTAAAATACCTGTAATTTAGATGTTTCTTTTTTAAACTAAATTATTGAATCATTGATTATTACATTTGATTATTATCATCCAGATAACTACCATTTTGTACCCATATATTAACACACCAAGTTCCTTCCCAGCTGAAGCATGTAAGTCAAAGAGTGTTACTGTATGAAATCTGTACAAAGTCAGTTATTATTACTGGAAAAGGAAAATGAAAAGTTCAGTTGAAAAGAACAAATAAAAAGACAAATTAAAGAAAAATTAAGAAAGCATGCATCAGTCTGAGCATGACAAATAGACACAAATATCATCACTTGGCACCCGTAAAGTAAATGTCAGTTGCAGCTTTTATAATACATGTTGATTTTCTGCTTTGGAGCTTCAGTTATGTGGCATTTGTAGATCAATTTGCATTAAGTATTTCTCACTAAAAGAGATTAAAAAACAAGCAGATATTTTGTTTGGTTTTGAACCTGCATATGGTGGATTTCTACATTAGTTTACAGATTACAGCTACCAACTGTGAAATATTAAAAAATCAGCATGTATGTCGTGCATAAACATGTAGCGTGTTGCCTTATTGCTTTTGTGTGTGCATATGCATCCTTATATTATATTAAAATGAAACTGTGACCCATTTACAAAAGCATTGCTCCATAGTGAAGGTCAAAAACTATGCAGGGGACATTTAACTACTTTAGTCATTATTTTAATGTCTGTGTATTATATGATTCTGTATCACTATCTAAATACTTGAATGATGTTCAAAAGTGTTTAGCTTGAATATTATTAAGGTTCCTGCATGTATCTAAAGGTTCAAAGCAGATTTAAATAAAATGTTGGTCATTAATTAATTAAAAGTTATTACATTTATTCATAATTACATACATTTTGTCATTTATTTGAATTCAGTTGAAAATCAGCAAATCAAATAGTTGTTATTTTAATCGGGGGACTAACCACTAGAGTTCTTTATAAAAGAAACAGGAAACTCCAAAGAACATCTTATCCTTTCTTTGCAGGTCTAACAGGCCAGTTTTGTGAGATGAACGTTGATGACTGTGAAGAAAACCCATGTGGAGTCCTGAGCATTTGTAAAGATGCTCTGAATGGCTACAGTTGTTTCTGTGCACCCGGATTTATTGGTAAGTGAAAGCTATCTTCAAGTTATTCTTTGTGAATATCACAGTCATATTTTATTCACAAAAGAAATGTGTAAATGTGCTGTGCGCTTTTTATACTTTTTTTTTTCAGGAAATAACTGCGAGATTGAAGTGAATGAATGTCTCAGTCAGCCTTGTCAAAATGGAGGCTCCTGCATTGATGAGCTCAACTCATTCAGCTGCCAGTGTCCTCTTGGAATCACAGGTATTTTATGCACTTCATGCCATGATTATGTATGTATACTGTATAAAGGAGTAAGGTCATGCAAGTAATGAATACTGGTATTGTTAATGCACATAGATTTCTTTTTTTCAAATTGAGCCAGGTTAAACCTTTAACTGTAGGGGTGTGGGTGGCTTAACCCTGAAGTGATCCGCATTGATTTGAATGACACGAAAAATGATGCTAGACTGATATTATACATTTTGTTGAGTTATGTACTTAATTACCCAATATGTTTCCAACAATGTTCAAACCTAGATAAATATGTTATTTTATTCAGGCAACTGTGCGTTTCCCTGCTTGCCTCTAGTTGCTGGATAAATGCAGGATAAGCTGGACACATCACAGTGCAACCTATGTGACACTAAATTCTACACACTGGCCCTTCAATGCATATATAATAGATTAATGTATTATAATAGATATAATTCCAAAGAAATGTTAACAAGATGTAATCTAACATGTGACTATTTATTCTATTTGTGCTCTGTGGGATGTGAGCTTGATGACAGTATGTATCCATGCAGCATATGGCTGATCGAATATGTTCATTAGTACTGAATGTAGTATTGAGCTTTTAACTTTGATCCCCTTATATTTACAAGTTGAATTTTTCAAACTACACATACAACCCTTTACACATTACACATACAAATCCCTTTCACCCTTTTATGGTTTGTTTTGCAACAATGATTGCCTTGCTGCAGCCTGCACAGATCTTCTCATACTTTGCGCTCGATCTGAGTTTTACTCACTTTATTTAATTAATGTTTTATCACTCTTATATATTTCTACAGGTGGCACTGGTATTGTATGAATGGAATGGTATACTACACCCTGGCTGTCTGACTGGCTGTCAATCTTTTTTAGGATTTATGGCAACAAACAATTTTTGATTACATTCCATTCAGCCTTGATGCCTCTCAATAATGGGAGCCTTTTATAGAAATACAGTAACAGAGCCACAGAAATCCCATCAGGGCAATTTCTTTTTTTTTTATTTTCTTTTTTTGAAGCTGCTGTCTCTGCTCTTTATGGCTTTCTTCAAGGCTTTTTGTTTGTTTGTCTGATTTTTTCCAACATCATCATCAACAGAACTAGCACACAAAAGCACCACTACCTGATCCTAAAGGCTGCCGTGTTAATTGCACCACACAATAGAGAATGTTGGACAGAATGAACAAAATTATAGCGATTTTAGTTTTTCCTCACTGTGGTCGTTAACAATATTAGACTGAAATGTAATATTTTTCTTCAGGAACCTGCTTTTGAAATTCATTTGGCCTTAAAGTCACACCACATTAAAGATCAAGCGGGTTACCCACTGGGGCCAATATGCACAGCAAATTTCAGGGAAATCTAGAGATTTGTTTTTCCATTTCTTGTGTAAAGAGTAAGTTATGTGACCTGCCAAAAATGGAAAAGGTTTCTTCCAGGGAACATTAGTTTTACAAGTAAATTTCATGGCCAGATGGCACTAGAGGGAGGTCATGGAACAATAGTCAACCACTTGAATGTCAATACCAAATTTCATGTTAATCTGTCCATACTCAGTGAATAATTATTATTGCCAAGTATGCCAAACAATTCAAATAAGAGATGTTTTTTTAATATAGTGTTTGCTGTTAGGTATAATAGAAAAACAGACTGTATGTGCATACATACCTGCACTTCTGTCAGTGAATCCCTAAACATCTTTGCTTGTTCCTATAGTCGTTCAAAGAAACTGAAATATTGTTGGCTACATTTAGAATCAGTATTGACAATATCTCTGATAGAACCTCAGTGTGTCAAGACCTAAATAATGCTAACCTTCAGGCCACATCCAGGCCACATGGCGACAAGGTTGTAAAACAAGCTCTGTCCTTAGTGTTACAAGAGCAGCACAAACAGTATACTCTATTACATGGGGTGTTGTGGATTCAACGACCTCTTCTCGCTTAGGCATTTCACACTGTATAACAGCCTCCTCCAAAGCTTAGAGAGACGGTAAATGTGTAAAATAGTGATGCAAAAAACTCATCTTGCAGCTTAGCTTGTGTGCAACTGATCTTCTTTATATTTTCAGAGAATACAAATTGGGAATGAAACACCAAGAGAATAATTTATATTCTACTGTGTATTATAAGCAATGCTTTGTGTCGTTTACAATATAAATAAATAACTCAGCTTCACACACAGTACTGTAGAATATACAGTTACAGAATGATCTCTTTATGGTGTTATTTAGAGGAACAGTAAATTTGTTTAGCTGCTAGAACTTTGCCATTTGCCACCTCTGTTTGCAGAATATTCAAAACAAAATATCAGCGTCAAATTAGTTTGTCGAGCATAACAGTAAAAAATTGTTTACTCCATGTGAAATATCTGGCAGTTAATTTTTGTGACAACTGTTTTAATATACTGCAACCAAGGGATTGAAGATGTCACCGAATATCAAATTTCAAATTCTACACGAGGAGGCTTTAAGTCAAGTGAAACATATATTACACAAAGTTGAGGTGGAAAACTGAGCGTGACTCATGAAAGTTTACGAATCAAAGCTGCAGTATGGCACTTTTTCGACATGTGTGACCACTGACTTTTAAATGTCACGTCTTTGCAGGGGATTACTGTGAAGTCAACATAGATGAGTGCATATCCTCACCCTGCCTGCACAATGCCACCTGTGTTGACCTTGTTCATGGCTATGGATGTGTCTGCATGCCTGGTTTTACAGGTTAGTAAATGCACTTCTTGTGTCCAGGCGAGAAGTTTCTTTGTTTTTAACAAGGCTGACATGAGTGCTAACATGCTCACGAGACTAACATTGTGAGGTTTAGCCAGCATATTTACTGTGTTCACCTTTTGAGCCTAGCACGTTAGCATGCTGACATCTACAAATTAGTGAGTGGTAGTAATAGTTTGCTAAGGAATATGTTGCAGTCTCACTATTAGCTACTGAATGCAATCAGCCATGTGTCTTTTTTTTTATGTGACAAGGCTACAGATACACTAACCTAAATATGGAAAATGTTTGTCACCAATTAAAACAATACATTCAGACAATCCTATCTTTATTCATAAATTATGCACTGCTGTTAAAACAAGTACATTTTCAAAGCGAAGTCAGCTGCCACCAGCAGCTCTTCTTCCTGAGACAGCAGAACACTGAAGCCTTATTTCTAATTTATTATTTCATTATTTTCCTACATGTGGTGCTGTGGTGCCATCCATTAAAAGTAAAAAGATGAAATATGACTCTTGATTAAATCACTGGTAATATATTTCCACCTGGAACGATCAAACATTGTAACAATTTCCTAATAACTTCTTATAATCCCCAAAGAGCTGAATTCACAGTGTGTTATGGGCAATAAAAGTATAGCTGTGCTGAATCCTTATTTTTAATCTGTATGAATATTATGCTGAAGAAAACTTTTTCTCACTGTTCAGAAATTATATCTGAAATGGAGGCCTTGCTGTGAGGATATTCTATGCTGCTTCATACCTTGTTGCAGCACCGCAGGAAAGCCTCTCATGTGTTGGAGCTGTATTCAGCACCACAGTGCAGCTTTCCTATCATCTGTATCACAAACACCAAAACTGAATTGATTTGCAAAAAAACTTATTCCAGGTTTATACTTATTCATCCTTCAGCTCTTATTTATACCAGACAAAAGGTTATGGTTGTGATGTTAACAAGCCTGCATAAATGAACAATGCACCATTATATAATGTACAATATGTATCTGTTTTCTTTTCGGTCAAAGGCACAACATGTGAACTTGACATTGACGAGTGTGCTTCATCTCCCTGCAAGAATGGAGCCACTTGCATTGACCAGCCTGGTAATTACTTCTGCCAATGTGTGGCTCCATTTAAAGGTAATGAGCACTGAGGGAATGGGGACAGAAAGCAAAGTTAATTAACTTCACATACTATTATTTTCACCTGTCTGAACTCACTTCACATGTCTCAACAACATTAGTACATCTTCATTTGCTACCTGTGATTAAATATGGAAAACTTGAGTAATTAATAAGATGTACGTTACGGTAGGTTCTGCTGCCACACAAGTGACTACGTCCATCAATTTAGTCAGAGGACAGCGCTACTGTAGCAGCACTGTACGGCACTATCATTATGTATTAGTGGGAATAAACATGGGGGTGATTTGAGGTAATGATGATTTTACCAACAGTGAAGGAGATTCAGACTCATTTATTTTTTTATTTTTGCGTGAGGAGATGATGAAAGTCTGACTGGATTTAATGAATGATCAGAGTTTGCAGCCAAAGCATGGAAAAACATTTCATATTTATATTTTTATGAATGTATTTGATTTAATGTACACAAAAATTATAGTGTTTTATACTGTGATTTTATTTTTATTGTTATTATATTTTACTAAGCTGCGGTAGGCTCCAGCCGCCCCGTGACCCTATTGAGGATAAGTGGTTACAGATACGATATGTATTTTACTCAAACAAACAAACAAAACATTCATAGATTGTATTGTACTTGAAATAAATTGGCATGTTTGGTTGTATGTTATATGAAATATAAACATACAGATTGGGGATTTAGCTGGTTCTACACCATTTACCATTTTCACCTGCAGAAACAAGTGATTTAACATAAAAAAATAATAAATGATCAGATATTTTATGATGTTATTGGCACACCTTGTTCATGTCCCATATCTGTAATGACTGCAATTTTCTGCATATGATTTGCAGCAAAACACAAGCTGTTAGTCATTATTAGAGATCCACTGTTGACTGCATGTTGGAGTAGAGACTATGAAGTCTGAGGAACTGTTCATCATTAATAAATGTGAAAAAACCATCCAGCCTTTCATATTAAAACATGAAAGGAACTGTAAATATAACTGCACACATGCATACAGTGAGAAACTACAAAATAACTTTGTAGTTGAAGCTTTCAACTGCTGTGTCAATGCCACATCTAACAAAAACAGAAGCCTTGGTTTGTACTAGACTGTTGTTCAACTCAATCAGCACCTCATTCATCTTCCCTGTTAGAGATCACACATCTTAGAAGCAAAGTGTGTCTAAAGAAAATGGAAATTCTTTATCTTCTTTGATTTAAAACTTAAACCTGCTTCCACTCTTTCTTCAAGTCTGTGCTGTATATACACTATGCAGGGATTGTTTCTTAGTGTCCCAGTAATACAAGAACACAGACAGCTGCACACAGCTGTAGAACTGGCTGTTGTCTCAGTGAGATTGGCCTGGCAACTCTTTCACACTGAGGAGTCATTTCAATGTTTCATCAAAATATTGCTTCATGGAACTTTAATATCCCATCCTTTTTATACAGTGGAAAGTAATTACTGCCTTACCATAGAGTATTTATATTCAAATATTAATAAAATACTGCAGTATTGTTTATTGCATATTGTATGATTGGCAAGCTGTTATTTGATAATACTAATGTTACATTATTAAAACACCAAATTCCAGTTCGTTCACCAAATGTTTATGTGATGAGCTGACATAAGCAGAACTGAAGTTTTTGAACTTTTTAAAGTACTCATAGTGCTAATAATCAAGCAGAGCTACTTCAACATGCTACTGCAGCCGAAAGCGATGATGTGCTGTGTATATAATTTGATTAAAGCATTCAGGTCCCATTTGGATTTAGCCATTCCACCACAAATCAGCAAATCATTTCACCAAGATATTCTTTCCTTATAATTATTGCAAATAATGTCTTAATATGTCATTTCTTAATTAACATTACATTTTCTTTCTTCATATGATTTACAGAAATTATCAGAGGTAGGGCACATTGTAGCGATCTGCTTTCACAACCATTGTGTTGTGTCTAGTTTTGCATGTTTTTCAACTTTAAAAAAAAAAAAATTATTGCATGGCTTGATGTTCTGCACTTTGTGACAATTTATACATATATGCATGCTCTGTAACGCTTTTCCTTTATTCGTATTTCACGACTTTCTTCTTTGTCGTTGAGAAAAGTACATTTTCTTCAATTGATATTTGCTACATGCATGCCCTGTATATAATGATGTCGGGAACTTGTATTCGTCTGTACAGTCCTAGCAGTTTGCTAAAACAAAGTGACACAGAAATCTTAATAATCCAAACGGTAACTTTCAGTCAGCACATTAGTAATTAAATCAAGTGCTGCACAGCCACAGGTGTGCTTTTATCAGTTGTTTTAAATCAGCATGGGGTGTCATTTAGCTCAGTCGGTACAGTATCCGCCCCATGTACAAAGGCTCAGTCCTTGCCGCGGCGGCCCAGAGTTCGAATCCGTCACTCTTCAGCTGTCTCTATCAAATAAAGCTCAAAAAGGCCAAAAAAAAATATTTTTAAATCAGCATGGAACATAACTGCCAATCAGAACTGACAATTTATTCAGTACTCGTTTTGTCACAAACACAAAAATAACATTTAAGGTTCTGTAATAACATCAGCTGTTTATTTACTAGTGTTCAGCCACTGAAATGGAGGCATCAAATACTGCAGTCCTGAAAACAAACAAACTGCATCCAGAGTGTGTGATTGACTCTATACCTGCTTGGATCTGATTGTAAATATTTTAGCTATTTGTATTCTTTGGATACATTTTATCTATCTATCCATCCATCCATCCATCCATCCATCCATCCATCTAGGATAGGTTCAAGGAAACACAATTCAGTATGGGCTTAACGTTTAATATTCCCAGGTTTACATTACCATTGTATTTCTACACAGATTGTTGTCAGCTGGATGGTCTTTCAGTGTTTGTTGCTTTGCCTCACTCCAGGTCATAACTGTGAGTTCTTGCCCTGTGAGGCCAGTAATCCGTGCGAGAATGGTGCAGTGTGTGTGGAGGAGTTGGATCAGGACCGTTTCCCTTTGGGTTTCCGCTGTCACTGTCGCCGGGGCTTCTCTGGCCCCCGCTGTGAAATCAATGTGGATGAGTGCAGCTCCAGCCCCTGTTTTCACGGTTTCTGCTATGATGGTAAGAAACAGCCTATCTTGCCAACATGCTTAATAATAGGCACTCAAGAATAAAGCAAGTCTCCATACACACACATGCACACACATGCACACACATGCAGTGCCTATGTCAGATTTGGTTTTGCTCACTTACAGTGTGAAAGGCAGTTTTCAATTGGGTCAGCATTGTGGCTAATAAGGGTGTTATGAGAGTGGAGTTATTCCATCTGATCTGAGGATCTAGGACATTACCTGCTGGAGTAGGCTTGATTAGTTCCTTAACGTAAATGTAAAAGGAAATCAATTAAGCATCAATGTTGGGCTGTAATTTGTGTAATGCATGATAAATGACAAAGTTAATATAATCAAACCTTAAGGAAGAATATTGTTTTTCTTCCTATGGCTATCTGATGAGATTTTACCCTGATGTATTCCATCTCTATCATCAGTAATTCAACTCATTGATCAAAATAATACTCTCACTGCTAAGGATTATTTATCACCAGTTGTCATGTGTCTGTGCTATAACTGTTCATGAATTAACTGCACCAATGTACATGAAATAATTTGCTGTAAAATGCTCACAATCACCGGGCACCAACTGGATTAGACTTCCCTCAGTAGCAAAATATTTCTTCTGTAGTATTACCTTCCAGACTTCATGGCTTTTCAGCAAATCCTGCCTGTTTCAACTGGCTTATGCCTGAACAAACCAGTGATGGCAGTGGATCAGTACCCTATCCTTCACTACGCTACAGTAGACCTGGGCCAGCTGTCTTGACTAATCTTGAGCATAGCCAGTTCACCTTAGGTTAGTGAGGCAGGCCTCTAGGACCTATTGGCCACCACTCAGCACCAGCCAGCCAGCCACCAGGGAGAGCACTGCATAGCTACAGTGGCTGAGATGAGTAATGCTGCTGCCACCCAGGACCTAAAGCATTTAATGAGAGTAATAGCAGCTACACGCACCAAGACAGAGTGACAGCATAGATTACGTGGTAAATCTTTGGGATAATGAAGAATCCTGGGACCCTGACTGGGGAAGTAATAAATTCACTCCTGTAAGAACTGCAATTACCTCTGTCACTGGGTGCCTGTACACCAGTGTTGTGTTGAAGAAACAGAGTGATGCATCCCCCCTTTAACATCATTAATTAATTAAAGATAGGAAGTAATGGATTATTAGATGTGGGGGATTCTAACTTTTAATGGAAGAAATTGGCATATTTGTAACATCTGTATAAAGGATATCCCTGAAATAGGCTCCCTCCCTAATCTCCCTCTGTTGTATCCTTTCCTCCCTTCCTTTCCCCCCCTTGTGTTGCAAGTGTTCTGAGAGTGTGAAAACAAATGACCGGGCTTTCAAGCTTTCATTGAAAACAAGTGAGATAAGTACAGATAGAGGGACGAGGAAAGTAGTCAGAGAAAAGAGGACTGAATGGCCTTTACGGACAGGTTCATTTAAAGATGGTTAGACTGTCAAACTCTGTCAGACTGATGCAGAGGGAGGTAACCTGTCACATAGATTAAGTAACAACAGGTTGAAGTGATACAGCACACAGTGTCTATTTTAATGGCCAAATCCATTAAAAAATGAAATCACAGCGGGGATTGGGCTTTATGCTTATAATCAGCACTTACCTGTGTAGATATGTAATACATTAAAAAGACCTACGGAGATTAGAGTGAATTAATGTATGATGCAAGAGGCTGTAACTGTCCTACTGCTTTTGTTTCAGTTGTAGATGGCTTTTACTGCCTTTGCAATCCTGGTTATGCTGGACTGAGATGTGAGCAAGACATTGATGACTGCATGAACAAATTGTGTAGTCCCAACTCAGTATGTAAGGACCTCCATCTGGTGAGTGACACAATATTTATTTTTTTTGTTTGGTAGTATAATGCACTGGCATAATGGGTTTTAAAAGGCTTTAACTGGCCAAATGTTGTGTAAAACACTACACTCGGTAACTCATTTAAAAACACTAGAGTTTATCATAAAATATTGACAGGACCTGAATCACATAACATACTGCATGTTACCTTTGAGGACTGTCAAGCAGTATAAACAACTGTGCAATAACATGAAGTGTAAAGAATAAAAGAATAAAACATGGCCTCATCTCTATACGTTCTGTATATTATAGGCAAATCTGGCAGACTTTATTAGTATGTTTCAAGTTGCAGGTGTACTGGTGAAACACAATAGGAACAGGAAATGTCTAATAATGTCTAATAAATGCACCTCATTGTTGTGTCTTCTAATAGACAAACCATTGTATGATTTAGTTATATGGTGCACTTGCAGATTGTAACCCCCACTGAGTGCCCTCTTGTTCAAGCATGAAGGCGAAACCACAGTGGTCGTAAAACGCACACAAAATGTTTAAACAGAGTCCTTATCTAGAGTTAGCCTCTAGTTTGTCTGTTCTGGGCTATTATAGAAACATGGCACTTCAGTTGCTCCATAGAAGAGGACCAGCAGCTTCTGTAGATATATAATGCTCATTCTAGGGTAACAAAAACATAACAAGTATTGTTTTCAGGTAATTATACACTGATGAAAACATGCTTATATGGATATTGTAATATGTAAATAAAGCCCTGGATCTTTAATGTCCAAATGATTAAAAGTGTGCCATGGGAAAAAGCAGTTTGCAATGGATATACGAAACATGAAATGTATACTTATTTAGGTGAACATCTTTTGCCCACAATGTATTTTTCACAATTAGATATCCAAAACAATTCATTTAGATCAGTAATTAGTTATTAATTTTTAGGATTTACATGCATATCATAAAACATATAGAACACACCAGAGTCTTAGATTTTTGTATAGTCACTCCTCTGGCTGTACAACTCATTAGCCACAACTTAAATAGTCGTAGCCAAGCTAACATAGCAGACCTTTGCTTGAATTATTTTTTTTTGCTTGAATTGGTGAGAAATTTAGGATAAACAAGACTGTTGGTTTGTGTTGCAGCTGCAGGGCTGGGTTGATTTTCTGCAAATGCTTGTTGAGATGTTAAATGCAAACTGGGTTAGTGAAATGCAGGCTGTACATTGTATCAAGTGATTTTGTAAATGACTACTTCTGAGTATTTTTTTTTGTCCAAGTGTGCTGATCCTTCTGCGCTGATGGCTGTTTCTACAGATGCACACACTTGGGTTTAAAGGAACATTTTAAGACTTTCTTTTTGCAAGCCGCAGCTCTACTTCTGTAGTTATTCAAGTGTTTTTTAAGCCAATAACATTGATCTGTTGCAGCTGCAAAAAGGCCCTGGGAGCTGGATGCTGCTTACAAACTGTGCAATGAGTACCAGGGGCCTTTTTCCAACAGCTGCTTATTTGCTAACAGATTGCAGTAGTGAAACAGATGTGTCATAGATAAAGTCTTTGGGTTTTTTTTTTTTTTTTTCCCTCATTCGACAAAGACAGATAACTTCTGGTGTAAAATCCACACCTAATGTTTGGGTTTAAAATAAGTATGTGTTCTTGAAAATGAGTGCCTAATGTATGTAAGAAAGATGAGATCTATTTAACAAAACCAGCATGTTTCGGTTGTGAGCCTGTGGAGTCCCAGAGGAGCCACATGGTGAGAAGAAAAAGTATTTCAAAACCTTTCATAAGTATTTATTGTGTAACATTTTTTAAAATGAATTTCTACAAAGTTTTAACGCCAAACCTCAATCTTTACAGTGTGTATATTTTATCTGGATTTATATTTTAATCACATTTGTAAAATAAAAATGACTGAAGCCTGATTATGGATTATAAAACCACACTTTGAGGTTTTCAAAGCCTACATGTTGTATTTTTACATTTTAATGTGTGAAAAAAACAAAAAACAAATTCTGTTTCCTCGTTTTCATGGCCACCACCTGAAGCAAACTATGTTCTCATGCGCTTATGCAAGACACATTACATTCAAGTAAGTGCTACTGTAGCAATTTCAGGATAACTGAAGGACAAATGCTCATTTTTCCTCTCCGTGTGATGAAATAGTCTATAAGGAATTCTATGATAAGATTTCAAAATGGTCCCGGCAGAGTACTGCTAAAACATTTCAGTGTAATTTTCTATGATACACTAAAATCCTCCAAAGACAAAAGGACACAGCTTAAGAGGGGAATCAGGTGTGATATGAGGGATATAATGAAATTACAACCAATATTCCTCTAGTCACACTGTTCTCCGGTTCACAATTATATATTTTTTCTCTCCACTCATTATTCAAATAGGGACATTTTTTTGGAAATCCCTTCACATTGTCTTGTTTACAGTGCAGCTATTCCTCTCTCTGAACACCGTGTCCCACAGAGCTTTAGCTTATTTTTGAGAATTGCGGTCCCTGAAGGTGACTTAGCAGCAAAAATGAGATTATGTTCTATTGCCAGGGGTAAGGAATTGGTGTCTCCTGGAGGTATCTAATTTATCATGAGATGACGGCATTTTCCCCCCACCACCATAGTGCCCACAGTGTACAAATTATATCAGACAAAGTTTAACGGCTCCCCTCCAGTGTATGAAATACAGATTAGCATGCATTCAACCAGCAGCGCCCAGGACCTTTAGACAGGATGTTGGCAATGAGGAATCCTGAAAAACCCTTGACCGTATGACTGCCTTCATCCTGTATGCAAAGAGGAATTTAAATTAAAATGCTACTTTGGAAGATAGACAACAAACCATTCATCTCCCATGCCATGATTAATTATCATAATGAAGATTGCAATGATGAAATAAAGGACACATATTTCTCTAAATGGAGGAATGAAGAAGAGTAGGGACTGAAGCTATACATAAATCTCTTTCTTAATTTACAGTAGAAGCAGCTTATATCATTGGTTATAGAAAGGAATTCAGACAAATCAAACATATTTTACTTGTGTACTTGTACATCTGTAAAGATTTCTTTCTACACAGGATATGCAGCGGTATTATTGTATGCTTGATACAAAGGCTTGTACCATATGCCTTGAACACAGGCCTGCATATTATCCAAGGGGTGGGTGGTAGAAGGAATACATCTGCATAGCAGTAATATGAAATTTTAAGACAAGCATGACTCTTCCACAGTTTAAACAGATTTCACAGCAAAGATCTTTTTGTGAGTGGGAGGTTTTATGCTGCAATATTTTTCAGACTCAGATGATTTTTCAACTCAGATGAATTTTATCAAGTACATTAAGCAATGCACTGTTTATTTACTAAAATGTGACAGGTATAAATAATCAATAATGCTCTCTGACTGACTCCAAAACAGCTTAATTAACAGCTTCCATATGTATAAACTGTCCTGTCATTGTTAGTTATATTTTAATGCTGTGCGCTGCTATCGTAAATACAAGACTAAATGACGATAGCGCAGATGTAAGGTGTCACTATATTTCAGTGTTTCCTTTTTTTTTTTTTTTCATATTGCAGAGTTATGAGTGTGTGTGTCACTCCGGCTGGGAGGGGGAGTTCTGCCAACAAGAAATTGATGAATGTTTATCACAGCCCTGCAAAAACAACGCCACCTGCACAGACCTTCTCAACAGCTACAAGTAGGTGTGCAAGCTGGCTCGAGGGCGCTGTCCTCACGAGGTGCATCAGTCACTTAATAAATGCAGAAAAAGAAGCCGCTCAGAGATAGCAATATGTCCTTCCACTGGCAGCGGAGATAATGAATTGCAGATGGCAGGTAAAACAAATGAGTCAATCAATGGCTCACAGCATGAAAAGGTTTCAGGGGATCTGTGACTCATTGGAGGAAAAAGCTGGTGTATCTGCTTCAGCTAATGCCCCACTACCACCCCCTTCTCGCTAGGGAGACGTAAAACTGCTTCAGGTGGAAAAGTTGGAGGATAAAAAGAAATGAAAGGTGGAGTGGTTGATAGTGCTCGGGTACTCACTGCCACCAAGTGGAATATTCACCTGCCTTAAGAGCAGACACTTCAGACTCACACACACACTCTGGTTTTCTTTCTGTCTTCTCCATCTCTCTCCGTCTAGCATGAATACATTTCCATTTAATCTCCACTCGGTGCTCTAACCTCCTGTGTCCTACATTCAGCTGTCCAGAATGAATGAAAAAGCTGCTCTGACCAGTAGTTCAATTAACCTGTAAATTCAAGTTACAATGCCAGTGTAAGCACTGTAACACTGTGTACTTGTTAGCTGAAAACTGTATACTGTGTATCTGAATTTGAAAAAAAAAGTGTACGTGGTAGTTTGTTTATAAACGGTATCACTGCTATCCATTTAAGCTATTTATTTGAGCACATTGTCCCAGAGAGAATGAGACCCTTTAACCTGAGACAACTTCTAAATAAGTGTTTGTTTATTTAGGATTTATTTTTATTTATTCTTAAATGACATTGCCATATCTCCTCTCTGGTGTATCCAAGGTGTTTGTGCTCACCAGGCTGGACAGGTGTGGACTGCACAGAGGATGTGAATGAGTGTGATTCTAGACCCTGTCTAAATGGAGCTCAGTGTCAGGAGTCAAATATACCTGGGGAGTTCTCCTGCACCTGTCCCCCCTTCTTCAGTGGCCCCTTGTGCAACCAGCCTTATGACCCCTGCGACCTCCTCCACAATCCCTGCCTGAACAATTCCACCTGCCTGACACGCTCCAATGGAACAGCCTTCTGCAGATGCCCAGCTGGTGAGTGAACACACCGCCACAGCCTCATACTAATAGTGCTTTTTTCCTCTTGTAGCCCACTTTTCGGTATAACTACACCATTTTGTTCAAAAGGTTAATATACGTACACAATCTGCACAGCTTATGTACAAAAGCACAAATTTTAAAAATCACAAGGTAAACAAGCACATCACAGATGACACGGCTCTAGCAAAAAAAGATGAAAAATATTGCTGTCTGAGTTAAACCTGCATCGTTTGTATCTTCTCTCTGAAATGTATGAGGTCTTAAGACAATGTTGTTTTCTTTCACATGAATCATAAGTTGAACTGTACTCCTACTCTAATACCTCTAAAAAAAACAACAGTTAATGTTTTTTCTACATGCACGATTAGACAATGATTGATTCATACAAACAACTGAGGCTATTATTTTGTGCTGCCATTGGGGGAGGATTGAATAGCCCGTGTAGTTGGAATCTGGTCATTGGCTGCCTGTGGTTTACAGAGGGTGGTAAGTAACAATGATCAAATCTGGCATGCAATACAATTGGCATTCTATTGATTAAAACACATTTCCTGGATTTTTAGATATTTTCCATTCTCGTGTTTTTTTCAAGAAAGACAGACACTTTTTTACTTCTTATGGGAAGAACTTTCTCACTGATTTATCTTGGTGATGACTTTAAATGACCAAAACTAGCTAAACCAGATGGTGGTTGGGTTGTTCTAATTATACAGTCCATTGTGAATCAGCTGCCAGTGCACTACATACTGTGTACCGCTCAGTGTGTATGTATTGCATACTGCTTCTCATATGATGATTATTTATAGAAACAGTACCTTGCAGGACTGGGCCAAAACCCAGATAAACTCAACCTTCTGTTTAATTAAATTAATATTTAGATTTTTTTTTTTCAAACTATCTGACAAAAAAGCCACAGTAGATAATTTTTTCTACATTCCATTAGCCTAATGTGTACTCAAAAGCACTTTGTTATTGCAATCAGTTCCTGATTAAATAGTTCTTTCTCTTCTGCATAATGCTGTTGCATATTTTCCTTTCTTTCACTTATTAACTGTCAAAACAAGTCATCTGGGTAAACCCATTAGCTCCCATCACCATGGCAAAAAACAAAAATAAATAAAAGTCCTTTTAACCATGCCTCTTACCATGTTTTGCTTATAGCAAATGCACTTTAAGACCAGTTAGTTGAACATTGTGTTACAATTGTAACCAGGAATAAGCAGAAACGGATACGAAAGTGACAGGTAAACTGTCAGGAGAGCTTTGTGGTTTCTTTTAATGTCACCAAAACATTAAGCGCACTATTTTTAACTGCTTGTTTGACATGATTTGCCAATAAATTATGTGCATATTACATTAGCAATTCAAACTCACAAAAAACAGAGGATCCACGTGTAACATATACCTCCACACGCATGGTGCAATTATGTTCAGATCGTTGCTCCTCAAGGACATGCCTACAAACACAAGCATGTTCATAAATGAACAAACAGCAGATTTTACCAGTCCTCTAGTGCATTGTTTGTAGATAAGTGCCACAGGCCATTTAATGAACCTCATGCAAACATGGTGATTAAAAGTTGTTGGGTTTTTTTCATCCCTCACATAAGATGGAGGCTGTGGTCAGCTTGAATTATTGTCAATAGATTCAAATTTTATTATAATCACTTCATCTCCACATGTGTAATTCACACACTCTGTAAGCTTTAAGAAAAAAGCAGCATATTAGTAATGGAGCAATGAAAATGACCACTTACTTTGTTAAAATGACCTGGAAGTTTGTCAGTAAGCCCCCAGATAGCATAGTAATTTTAAATGATACAGTGTTTTAACATTCAAACTTATCAGTGAGCAGGTTAAGATGCTATAGGTTTGTGCTGTACCTAATGACTCTATCAGTGCGGAGATGAAAAGATGTTACCAGATATAAATAGAGCGACTGGGTTAGTTTCAGAAGGCTTCCTTGGAGAGGAATAGGAAATTAGGTGCTGGCTGCATACATTACACCGAGAGCTTTGCGTGGGCTCAGTCGTTTTCACTTCACACAAGCATTGTGACTCACTACTCTCCATTATTATTCACCATAAATCCATCCTACATAGCTACTACTCAACAAACACAGAGCTGTTATACAACCCATGGCTTGATTCCAGTGCAGCAGTTTTACAGACTTGTTATTTACCATCTCGTGTAGGTTATTTGTCAAAGAAATTGTGTAGGTCTTACATTATTCCTGGGCCTAATTAAATTAGAATTTGTCTGCCCGTGTCTGCCAGATTTACTGCCATAAACAAATCTCATCCCACACACTGAAGGTGGACAGCACACTGTAAACATTATCAAGGTTAACTTTTTATGAACTCAACACCAATTAGCCATTTTGTCTATGGCTTTTAGTTGTGCTTCTTTGCTATATTGCATCTTGCATGGTACATGTAGAAGGGTAGGGTTAGGAAAATGAGCTGAATTAAGGAGACGGGGTTGATGCATTAATATAACATAAGATGGCACACTCAAATGTCTCTGTCAGACGTTGGTTGTGTAATTGCATAACAAACAGTAAAGCAGCAGTATGTACTTAAAGGTCCATTGTGTACGAAAGGGAGCTCAATTCATATGGCAGTAATATACAATAATAGTAATACACATAACTATGTTTTAGGCGAAGAGAGGGTCAGGTAAGGGGGCTGCAATCAACAAATAATTGTGCACATTGGTCCTTTAAAGTAAAACAAGCTTATAGGCACAACAAAACCTTACTTTGCTTTTAGATACTGAATCTTGACTAATGGAATAAAAACATGTGAGTATCTACTGCAGCTTAGTTGAAACCACATGGTCCACATTCAAGTGAGTCAGTGTGTGCTCTTGTACGTGGGCACAGTTGGAAATCATGGCAGCTGAACCATGGTAAAACATGCCTCAGGGTAGACATGAAGGTTTCTGCTGTTAACGAGGATGTATTATGGAATATATCAGTTGTCTAGACTTTGGGTGTATCTGGCAGTTTTAGGGGTTATTGAAGTGCAGTTGAAGCACGAACCTGCTTCTCCTTGCTATGTCACCAAGTTTGACACAATGGTACCATGGATCACAATTTAGGTATTGAGATATTGACAAAGACAGTGGGTCAGCAATAAAAATCAACCAATCAGTGCAGTAGTTTATGTATATTTATATTGTTATGTTTATATTAGAGCTAGACTAATAAATCAGATCTGAGGACAAAAAGTGGCCAGCATGATTTATTGCATATATGGTATATTCAGTATATATGTGCATGTATTATTGTATATGTTGGCAAACAAGAAATAGGAGCATAGAAATAATAGATAATGTAGTATTTCCTGACAGTTAGTCCACCAGGAAGCACTGACAAGTTAAAGTTTTGACTTTTAGATGACTCACTCAGTAGAAATCTATGTTATAATACCTCAGAGAATTTAATTCAAGGGATCCTTGTGTGGACAAATATTATTATAGGCACATATATTATTCTCTGATTTTTGTAGCTCTCAAATATCTATAATAGCTCAAATATAGTTCAAATTCTGAAAGCAAAAGCTAGATTGTTGCATTAGGGTATTGAATGTACATATTGTAATAGACATAGTACAGACACAGTAGTAACAATTCATCACACAAATAAGAAAATACCACCTCCGCTTCACTTTTCTTTCTGTTTGGATTTAAATATATCTTTCTGATTTCAAGTCTCTGGTTTAGATTCTGGCTACATGCTATATTTTAGCACGTTAATAGACCAAGCACTGGTATCAGATGTGACGACACCCAGGAAACAGTAATACCCTGATGGTGGATGGTCACTGTCAAACTTTTTGTGCCCAGTCTCCTAACAACATCTGATAGCAGTTGAAAGGGGTCTTTTATTAAAAATAAGCACTTTCACTATGGCTTTAATGAACATTTTCTCTCAAACTTGCTGTGCATTATACCGTTAAGTGTGTGGTCATAGTTTTCCCAAGACACTTCATTCGACTATGCAGTCTCCCAAAAAGGTTGATGTGGCAACTTTACTATTCATCAAGTTCAACAGAAACTAAAAGGCAGGCATTAGGAGGTGCCTACTGGGAGTAGCATTAAAAGGATTTATAAAACACAGCCACAATGGAGAAGAGTTTTGTCTACAAAGGTACATTGCGAGAACCCGGAGGCCAGAATAAAACCAGAGCCAGCTGAAAAAGAGTCCCCTTAAATAAAAATATAAAGGAAGCAGTTATCCTCTCCTGATTGTAGAGGGCTCCTGTAGGAAGTTTTTGTTCTTCCTAGCAGTGACTCTCCGCTGAGGCTCTGGCCAGGAGGCCTAAGTCATCTTGCCTGACCAGCACAGATGTTCCACTTTCCTCTTAATGAGGAGCCTCAGCAGGGAGTGCCAAACCTGATAGAAGAGCAACCTGAAAATGGGTGAGTTAGGGTAGAGGTTGGGGTGAGGGTTACTGGCCGACAACCACAACAAATGAAACAAACACGCATAGCATCACTCAACACAGATTACGGTACAAGGCAGAGTTACATCAAATTCTCAGTCCTGCAGACATTTTGTAGGCTTGGCTGTCCTTGCAGTTTGCCAGTGCTCGTCCAGAAAACAGCTTGCACATGCTACCTGCAACATCCTGTGTTGAAATCTGATTTAGGACCTTTGTTGAATGTAAAATGCCAAAACTTTTAAACACTTAGTGTTAAAATATGTTGCATATTATTAATTTATACTGTAAGGACCTTTTTTGGTCTAAGAATTGAATCTCTTATACTCAACATTGCATCGAAATGTGTTTACAGAACACACAAAGTATAGAATCCATGACAAATTTGAACTATTTCAACTACAACTAGATCTAGATATATAAAAACAAAAGTGAATCCACGAGTTTAGTAATGCAGGGATTCAAAACTGCTATAGGGTTTTGTCTCACATTTGGTCAATAATTCATCTTTATTCATGTCACGTTACTACCACAGGTTAAAGTACACAATAGTTGAAGTAATGAACCTGACCACTGACTGCCTTGTAAAGCTGATGACAATTCAATTGAGACCTGAACAGAAGACATTGAAAACAATAATGTCACATCTTTGTATTTACATAATAAAAAGACAACTATGTGACTATAGCACTTAGTATTTTAAATGTATCGAAGGCATCGTGATATAATGGATAATTTTCATCTGCATTAGAATGTGTCTGTGTCTATTACCATCGTTTTGGGTGACAGGTTGCCATATTTCAGTTGTTAAAACTGAGCTATATTTGACAAGTGGAGAGTCTGTTTGCCTGTAGTCTATTGCATGGAGTGGAGAAATATGAGTCTTGCAGCATAGTGAATTCATTCAGAAGCATTGTGTGGTCCCTTTACATGAAAAAACCATTTGGTCTCCATGGCTCACTATATCCCCAGAGGTGTTCCTGGCCAGATGGAGAACAAACCCCTTTATTTGCATGGCATGCTACACTAGCCTTCACCTTCCACAAGATTGAGATTGTGTCCTACCAAACAGTTGGTTAATGAGCTACTGTGAAGCTGTGCCAACAAGAGATCTGACATGCACTTAATATGATATTATAAAAGATGTGTTGGGAACATGTGCTGCCAAAGATATGTTGAAAAATGTTATCCCCGCTGCATTCATTTTAAGTGATTACACTTTTTTATAGAGGTGGTAGGCAACATGACTTATAGTGATTGTGTCTCCATTAATAAACCGGATGCCTTGGCAGATGTATCAGATGTAGATTGTTTTCCTTCTCTCAGCACTGTTTAATGAGATTAAACAATTAAACTTTGGAGCCTACACTACTAAATACATACTCAGCTTAATTTACTGTATTTGTTTTCATTTTAAAGTTTATTATTGTAGATGAATTAAAGATTTAGCTTATCAGCCTAATGCATTCTGATTATATACATTTGTTTCATGTTTCCTTCCTATGATGTTTAATAACAATAATAATAAAGTGCTTATTCGTAATATAACAAAACCTCTACACTGTGAAAATAAGCCTCCATAATAAACATTTCATTAAAATGTAGCAGGTGTTCAGGCTCAGTATGAGAGTGTGCCCCTTCAGTGAGCAAAGGTCTCAGCATGCTAGTGATATTCCATTGCTGAGGGCAAAAGGTGCTTTTTTTTCTTTCATTTTCGCTTCGAGGCCTCTGTTTCCAGCCAGAACAACAGCTGCATCAAAAAAAGGCAAGAAAAAAAAAAGAATATCATGAGCACATAGTGGTATCAGAGGTTTTTCCTTCATAAAAATTCTTAGTCATCAGTACCCTCTAACATATTGGTGTTTAACCCCTGAATGCTTCACAGCAGGTAAAAGTACCCAAATGGCCTCTATGTAAATTTGGACCACAGTGCTTGCAGAATATACTTGTTTTGCTTAGCATAGCCAAGGAAAGGTTTAGTTTAAGGTGTTGGGAGACACAAAGAAGTCTATTATATAAAACTGCATAGTTTCAGTTCTAAAGACATGAGATGATATAATATATACAGTTTAATAACGTTTTGCATAAATAAATCATCTTTAATCCCTTATGTTTATTTATTTTGTTGGAAAAGCTGCCAAGCTACACAGAGCTCCAGCAATGAAAAGGCTAAAGGTGTAGCCTGAGAGGCAAAACTCACAGTGAAAAACATCACCAAAGTGCTCACTACATCTGATGAAGCTCATTGCTGTAAGCGAAGGGTAACAGCCTGAGGCAACTTAGATGAGTGCATCTGCATTTGTATCAAGTCAGCGTACTCTTTCATTCGGATTATGACAGCTGGACAGTAGAGGACACCGTTAACAGAGGACATAGTGATTTACTGAAATTTTAAAACCATGGGATTTTGAAAACTGGCAGAAGCATGTCCCACACATAGCCCAAATGAATCTATGTCCTTAAGCAGATCCAACATTTGTCATTTTTACTGATGATACACAATCTAATTTATTCTCTGCATTGAAATCTGCAACTAGCTCAGGGTGCATTAAGTAGTTGTTGTCCTCTATAGGCATAAAGAGGACAAACAAATACATATTGTTGCTTACATATCCAGTAGAAGTAGAGCAACAATGGCATCTTCTTTGGGAATTTTCTTTTCTTGTCTTCGGTCTGAGGCAAACCTGTTTGCTGCAATTTTATCCTTGGTTTGATTTCCCAAATGTTAAAAAGACATCTTTGAGTTTTTGTGCCATATGGCAGACAAGGTGATCACTTAGAGAGTCAAACATATGGACCAGCAAACTAAAACACCAAGCAGAAAGCTGCAGCATCTGATATTGATTCTCAGTGGGATCAGAACTTACAATCCTTTTACATTGCTACGTAAGTGTCATTTGATTTTCTCATCACAAAATATTACTTTTTTTTAACTTTTTAAACTTTTTTGTTTTTCTTCCGCGCCAGTGCAATGCAATTTTCAATTGAAGCATTACACTGACAGGGTTATGAAGTGTGGATGGTATAACAGAGGCACACAATTGGAGCCAACAAGTGTATTTTCATTATTTTAGGTCACTTAATGAAGTTGGTTGTACATAGCACAGGTTTCAAGTGGCTTCAAAAAGTTTAATTAACAAAATACTTTTCGTGAAGCACTGTAGTCATGTTACACCAAGTAAAGTGTAGTACAAGTAAACATATTCACTGTTATAATAAAGGCACAGTGTTCCATTTATAAATCAGCAAACTTAATAGTTTTAGACCAGTAAAACAGGGGAAAAAGAAAAACATCCAGCATGTACTGTGAGCATTGTTTAAACCAGAGTGGCTGTGGTTAAGTACTTGCGCACCACTGTGAGAAAGAGGTTAGTGTCTTCATTTATACATAATGTATAAAAATAGGCCTAGGTCTGTAACAGCTGTACAGTTAACACATTTTAAATAAACTCAGTGTTTAATCATTTTATGTCTTCATTAGCAGTACTGAGGAGGTGGTCCAGGTGTGTAGCAGTGGGGTAAATTGGCTGCAGTGGCTGGTGTTTACATGCAAAGAGATTTCTATTCTTAACCCACTTATTCAAGTAACCCAGTTTTTGGTCAGTGCATGTGAAGGACTCACAGGCATGCTGTACTCCTTGATTATGAGAAATACTTCTATGATTACTAATTTGATATCTGGTTTTCCTGTCCATTTATATCTGTTTTTAATTGCTTGGATTTAGTTGCAGGATTGATGGCGCATCAGTGTATGTCAGATGTGTTTTTACAGACCGAAAAAAATTAACTTTTTTGTAAACGACAGCTACATTACATTAATTATCATCTTATCAGTTATGATTTTGAATAGACAGCATGTAAATGATGTAATTGGAATCCAAAAACAAGCCAAAATACACAGCAGCAATCCATCAAATTCCTCTCTGTGCAGTGATGGACCAATGTGGCCACATTCTTTCTTTTTTTTGATTTTCTGTGCAAATGCAGGCTGCCACAGTGTTGGCATATTTTTCATGTCAACAAAAAATCATTGCACGCACATACACTATAGTTAGTCATCCATTTCCCCCGCATTAGAAGGAAGTTATTGCTTTTTTGCTAGTGTATATTTGAGTAACTCATGTTGTACATGTTGCTTATTTTCAGGTGATTATACAGTTCACTAATTAAAATGTAGTTCTGACGATTTTATTCTATTTCTGCCAATACATCCCCTTCATTATGATAATCATATACAGGTTAAGAGATCAGCGACGTCTGAGATCTGATGTTATGTAACACAGATGACACCGCAGACAAAGACAATAATCTGTAGTGAACTAGCTGTGGATCATTTTAAATGAGCTCCTTCTGAGAAATTGTTATGGAGACTGACAGCAGCTTTGAGAAGTAAACTATAATGTAGCGGTCCAAACCAAATTCATACTGTTAAAATAAAGACATCACTTATATTTCAATTGAAACGTCCATCAAAGTTAGTTCACCATGCACAGGGGATTACCCACAATTTCTTCTCCTCTGAGACATTTACTGGCAGGAGCAGTGATCACATCACACACAGCTCCAGTCAGATGATGGAATGACTACGTGAGGACGCGCCTTGGGTACCCCTCTGTACTCTGTCAAAGAGAAGCCTCCAGTCACTGCTAGTGGCAGAAGATGCATTACATTGTGGTAACATTCGAAATAGTCCCCCAGGTACACCACCATTGCTTTGACTGACAGACCAGCTTGGGAAACCTGTGCTGTCCCATAATTCACCAGATGCTCTGTGCTCTCTGTGGTCTCATGGATTCCCTCTCATCCTTAACATCCCACGATGCATGGAGGTGTCAGTGTCGCTGTCATACTCCTTTTTTATTATTATTTCATTGCCATCACTCTAGTAGTAGTCACAATTTGTCTTCTTTATTTTAAACTTAATTATATGCAATACAGTTATCAGATTAAAACTGCACAGTGAGGCTTGCTAAGGGAGCTCCATTCTGTTAAATCATTTGATATTCAACATCACTTAATAATCAACAGTGCTGAGCTATATCTGGCTGAATAGCAAACCGCAAATAATGGATTACAATTGCTGCGTATATCTACACTGAGAAATTTATGATCTATGTAATTTTCTGCCATCTGCGGTTTACGGTAGATGATGAAAGCACTGAAATCAGAAATATTAGTGTTGCCATTAAAGGGAATTATATCGTGTTACTACCTGATTTGGTGTTATACAGTACAGGAGATAGTCAGACTTCTGTGGTGACCTGAGGATATATACATGGTATTAATAATATACTCTTTAGTCATTTGAAGGTTTTAATACATTAATTCTGGTGCATCTGTTTATTAGAATATATATGTAAACTACATGCGCTTGTCTTAATCCTCATCATCAGTTAATATCAAACCAAAACTCTATAGTTCAAATATATATTTAACTCGGACTTGAAGCAGCAGGATTTAACATAATGAGACAAGGAAACGATAACAGCACTAATGCTCATTATAATTTAGTTTTATTAACGCTTTGTTATATGCTTGTATCACTTTTAATTATGTGTGGCAGATGGTGCTCTGCAGGGACAACACAGTACACAGTAGTTTTTGGAAGTCTGAGCTCAGAGTTTGATATTGGTGTCATTGCTCATACCAGGACAAATGCAGCAACGGAAACAGTCATAGAAATCTGGAAATCAATGGCGTGGAAGCAAATTATGGCCATAACAAAACGATAAGCTTGGTATCCTGTTGCTGCTCAGATCTAAGAAACACACAGTAGCTTTAATTTCACTGTTTCAAATTTAGATTTAAATTGTCCAACTTTAGATTTTCTATTGTTTTTTTGTTTTTTTAAGAGGGAGAATTTAGATAATATGAATTATGATAAATACTATAAATTAAGTGCTATTCAAATGTATATATTCCAAGAGTGATTCAGTTTCTCTATGAGATTTTCAGTCGGTTGTAAATGTTGGATATTTATTGCCATTATTTGCTTCAATGCAATCCTGCATTTATTAATTTACTTTATTAATTCATTAATTTACTTCATACTAAGTAATTTAGTTTAACTTGTTCAGCAGAAAAAAAACATCTTATGGACCAGACATGCACTGCAGGAATACCTCCAACAGGCAGAACATTACCAACTCCCAGGCTGCCTTCAAAAGTACAACAAAACATCCATGCTGATCTGCTTAGCCATCCTGCCCCTCAACCCCCTAATGAACAAGGGCAAAAGAGCTCTTGGGCTTAGCCTCTCCCTCTTACCCTAACTTAACAAGATGTCCCCCTACTCGCTCGCTTTCTCTCTGTCTCACACACACAGACACATATGCACGGCTGCGCACACAGACACACACCTCCCAAACCCCAAACCACTAACCCTCAGACCAATCTGTCTGTGGCACTAAAGTATTATTAGACTTACACACTCTCAAAGGGGAAACAGTGAGTGCCGAGAGCTGGAAGATGAGATATGCTACAGGGGCTACTAGTTCCATTAAAATGGCATTCACTGGGGCCTTTGTTATCATCGGCCCTGACGTTTTCAGGATGTAGTAGGGCTTGCTGATCCATGACCATCTCATCTATCTTTCAGGATTTGAAGGAAGTTGGTGTGAAATTGACACCAATGAGTGTAGCTCAAATCCATGCCAAAACCAGGGTGACTGTTTGGACTGGGTCAACAGTTACAGGTAAAGAGCTTTATCCATAACCAACTTTTCATTTCTTAGGAGGCATAGAAATGTCAAGCTGTCTAGTGATGGACTTTAAACATTTGTAAATGCAGAGTGATGGTAATCATCATTCATGTACAGCTTTTAGACCAATACCAGACTTTTGAGAGTTGTTTACCCTCAGCTTGTTTTTTTCTTTTTTCTTTTAACGGATTTAATAATGTACCATTTCAGGTTTAAATGAGGTCTTTGCCTTAAATACTGTTGTTACTCTATGCAGGCATTGGTGTTAGTTAAAGAGTCAAATTCCAGGCTTACATGTAATGGCCAGTATGTGCAATTACACTAGATATGATGTGTAATTAATATTATTAAGCCCATAATGATTTTTTTTTCCTCTCTGTGCATATGTTGACAACAGATAGATCTTTTTTTTTTCCATCTGAGATGAAATATCAATATTAATGATTTTTCTTTTTCAGCTGTGATTGTAAAAACGGATTTTCTGGCCTTCACTGCGAGGAAGACATCAATGAGTGCGCCTCTAGTCCTTGCCACAACACCGGCGTTTGTCAAGACCTTGTGAACGAGTAAGTATGAATATGAACACCATAATGTGCATTTATTGTGCTTTTCCCAAAGAAAATTAATTTACTGAGTTCGTTTTGAAAGCCAGGTGAACAAAAGCGTTCACCAAAGGAAACACACGAGGCTGTGGTGTTCCAGTTTATATAACAAGCCTGTCTTCATCCTTGACACACATAAGCTGCTATTCTAAAGACAGAGAGCGAATTCAGCAGGAGCACATCATGTATCTAGATTGGGCTTTACTCCACTGGTGCTTCTCTCTGCTGTGCTTAATGGGAGCCCCGGGGCTTCCAGGCTTAGTCGGACAGATGGGTAGAGAAGTCCCAGGGCCAATTTGAGTCCTAAATGGTTTGTCTCCAGTTTGTCTCTCGTCATGATTTCGCTCCCATGTGACCTGGCCCTGCTCAGAGCGCTCTCCCTGATTGCACAGTCCAGGGGGTTCACATCAGGTGTGTTTTACCTTCGCTGCCCACCGCAAACTCAGCGAGCGCTGCTATCTCCATCTCCCTGACCCACCAAGCCGAGCAAGTCCATCTGTACTGTGGTGATGAATCTGATTCTTCAATATCCTGACCGAGCCCTCACTGTCTTATATCTATCTGTAGTTTTTCTGAAAATAATATGAGGATGAATAGGGAAAATGACACTTGCTTAGTGTCATAATTGTCATGGCAATGATGTTTCAGACCTGTCTCGCCTATAAAGTTTGTATATTTAGGCAGGTTATGTTGTGCCATATGACAATAAATACCAGTTAGCATATTTGAGAAATTTGATAAGATGAAACTGGTTTACTAATGAAAGATTACGTTTAATTAATCAAAGAGATTTTAGCACAGAGGTGCCTAATGGCATATTTTCTTATTACCTCACTGACAAGCAGGATAACCATCTCCTCTGAGGTGTGTGGTCAGGGGATATTAGACCACACCGACAGCTGTAGAGAGGGATTTGAATCGAGTAAAATGCATTATTGGACGGGTTAGGCTCTTCCCTTTCGTAATAAGTCTTCAAGCATGGTCGAAATGAAGTTACACACAGGGAGGCTTAATTACTGTCATATTGTTAATTTTTGTGTAAAGGTCTACGAGTCAGTTTGAAAATGAAAAATGGTTCTTAATGTGCAGTTTGTCACACAGTGTGCAGTGTGTGGAAAATCATTCTGCTATTTTTAAGAATATAGAAGAAGAGAATAAAACATAAAACATAAAAATAACACTTTGGACTTCACTGGACTTTATAATGATTGTTATCACATCTCCTTTAGGTTCCGCTGCATTTGCCCTCCTGGTTATTTTGGAACGCTGTGTGACCTGGATGTGAATGAGTGTGAAGTTTCACCTTGCCTACATGAGGGCATCTGTATCAACACGCCCGGAGGCTTCAAATGTGTCTGTCGCCCTGGATACTCAGGTAACTCTTTTGCCCTCAGGTGACATGAAGATCAATATGAGAGTCTAAAAAGCTTACCATGACTCCTGCGGCCTCACGCTACGAAGGCAACTCTGACACAGATCTGGCTTAGTGTAAAAAACTGCTTAACAATGCTTGATTTTAATTAGCTGCCTGCCTCTGGAAGATACAGTGCCTCCTTTTCAGTAAAGCCAACAAGAGATAAATTCATGTCACCTGTTTTATCTGATGGAAATGTCTCAGTGTCTGTTAGTTGCCTTTATTTCATTTCATCAGTCTCTTTAGTCTCAGAGCAGTATTGTTGTTTTACTTCAGTCCATTTGTCTTATTTTCCACTCAGACGGATATCAAGCTATTTTAGCGCCCATGTGTGTGTATATGTGTGTGTGCACTATCTAAAGCCGATTCCTGTCAGGTACTGGGAAGATTAATTTCATTTGTCTTCCACACTGTATCATCAATTTATCCTTCCCCAGTTGAGAGAGGGGGGAAGTCTCTGAGGTATTGCTACTCTGGAGAGCCGAACCTGACACGCATGGCCCAATTCCCACAGAAGCAGCTTTTATTATTAGGCCTACGCACAGCATAGTACAAGTCATTACTTTTTCTGTTGCTCTAAGCTCATCTGAGGAAACAGGGTTCCCCAAGAGAGCAAGCGGCCAGAGGATACAGTTTGGATTGGCTCAAACCAACTAGAACTCATACAAAATATTTGCTCTAGTAACGCGCATAACAGCATTGCAACTTTTGACAAAAAGTGTGAGTAACTTCTTTTGACTCTAGCCTAATAGTAAATTTGCCATCATCATGTTTTCGCAACTTGATTGGAATCGACTGAAATGTTATTCTGTTTTGATGGTATGATGTGTCATCGCTTCCATCTCTGCAGTCATGTAACTCGTTGTGTCACCTGATGGTATTATCATATTATTTGCTTCAGCCAACAGGGTAGTCAAGGGGTGTTTTTTTGCATATTGAATGCCAAAATTAATTTTCAGTGGAACAGTTGAAGCTGCTTACTAATACATCGGTCTAGTGCTATATCTACTCACTTTCATGGATGTGATTAAGGTTTAATGACACTTAATTCCTGCATACAGTACATGTATCCATATTGAATTTTTATAGCTGATGGTCAGTGCATCTATATTTTCTACTCTCTGGTTTCAGCAAATATTTAACAGCTAATTATCTCTAATTTCTAAAGTGATGGTAGATTTCAAGCCTTTTTTGAACATATAATATGCAAATGTTTACATGTAAATCTAAAGCTTTAAGAATTCATTAAATCAACAAGCTAGGATATTGTTTTATTTCTCAATTCGGACACTCCTGCCAGCTTCTATCATTGTTTTTTTTTTATTATTATTATTCTAAAAGTTAGTATGACCCACTTAGAAGGAAGACATTGAGATTAAACTTCTGCTTATTTTATTTTTTTATTTTGTAGTCACTTCTTAGCAAGTCGGTCAATATGAATCACTTATTCATTATCAGTTTTCTGACCTTATCACATGTAGTGATGCTTTATTTTTATACACAGTCATTTTGTGTCACACTATAAAGGATACCGTATCTTGCAGCTGCCTAGATGTCAGCTGTCGGATCATTATTGAGGATATTTTGCCTAAAAGGCAATCTCAATAATGTATTATTTAACTGTACATGGGCATTCTGTACTGAGGTTAGATGTCATTACAGCGACATGATTAATGGGTAATCTTGTTTATATAAATCACGGTTTAAGCACACTATTCGTCACCTTCTTTTTTCTCTTCTTCACCCATCATTAAGGAGCATGTTCCCTTGAGTGATAGTACAGTGCAATCAGCACATTGTTGCAGCTTCCTCAGTCAGCACATTGTAGGATGATGATGTTCTGGCCCTCGCAATGGTGTTTGGCTTCAGTAAATTCAGTCTTTTGCCTGGTGAACCTGAATAATATTTTGTCTCTGCAGAGATCTGTTGCTTTGGTGATGTAGTGCACATTTAATGTAAATAGAAAAAAAAAAAACATTTTGTTTGTGCAAACATCTCAATTTGATTATTATTTTATTGTATCGACTTTGTTTGTTAGTGCATTACTTAAACATGTGTTTTTGTGCTTAGTACTGTATTTAAAATATGTGATTTTTTTTTTCTCAGAAAAGGCAGTGTCAGTTCAACAATGCATCAAGAAAGCAGTTCATTTACATTTTAAGGGCTTATCACAAATAAGCTTCAGTTCTTTTGATTTCAGATTACATATCCTTGTCTCACTAATCCGTCATGCGTTTTTGAACAAGCAAGACACTTTGTAGCCTTAGTCTTATTTGATAATCTTAGTAAGTATTAGAATTTTAAAGCTATTTTAGACACTTCTTGACCACTCTGCAGCATAAAATATTCAGTATGACACAGCCACAGAGGTTTGACCCTTCATGTCTCATGTATAGTTTAGTCCTCTTAATATTTTACATTGGGTATAAAGCGACAGCCTGGAACATAAAGTATTTTATGACTTCTAACCTAAATAAAAACATGAGAATACATAATGGGGGCATCAGCCTGGGGATAATGTGAAAAAGATCATAAAATGCATGTATTAAATGAATAAGAGATTCTCTTACCACCATTTTTCACTTAGTGTTTCATTTCCCTTTTCACACTTCTGTATTACATTACCCATAGTTCATTTTCTGCTGCAACTTTCTGTTATTATTTTGAGTTCAGGGATTGTTTTTAACCTTTGCAGTCATAAACTGAATTTTCCAGTTGCAGTATATCTTTCCTTTTGGCTAAATGAAAAAAGTTATCTGTACGGCACAAGAGAAGAGTTGTTTCACACTCCGTAACGAGAGAACATGATAGATTTTGTGTACGCTAAAGACGGTGTATTTATTCTCTTTCATGGTAAAACACGGGAGGCAATAAATAAATTCTTGCTCCCGTTGTCACCATGTTTGTTTATATATTTGTCTCAGCCCACATCGGAAAAGCAAAACAAATGATTATCGATGATAATTTCTCATCTCTTGAATCTCCAAAAAAAATGTAGCGGTATCTTTGTATCACTTTTGTGAAAATATCACAAAAACACCCGTTTGTAGAATTACAAACCATTCTTCAATTTTTAATTTCTCAGCAAAAGTAGTCACTTTTGTGGATCCCTTTGAAGCACTACCTGCTATAATTAAGACTACTAAAAACAGTCATCAGCGTGTTTTCCTAACTTGTGCTCTGATTTGTTGGCAGGAGGGAGACTAATTTTGACAGCTTCTGTTATCTGGTGTTTCCTTCACAGCTTGAACTCTCCCCTCCCCTTCATTTCTTCTGTGATCTTGTTGCTATTTTTGTATGGTCTACATAAATAATGAATATCATCAACTCTCTGCTTAAAGCTGATTTAGTTTGTGAATCTTCAGACTTATCTTAAACGCGGCTGATAGAAAGCCAAGATATAAGTTTTGTGAGGATAATTCACGTGTTTCCCTTTGAATCAGCACATTTTGGTGCAGTACAGTGTGTGTGGAGGATTGTGCCTTGACAGACGTGGTACTGTGTAGTCGTAGCTATAAAGACATACAGCTTTTGAGTATGTGACACACTTTTACATTAGTTCAGTGCTTCAGCGAGTCCTCTCAGGGACATTAAAGGGGCCAACTATTGTTCCAGCGCGTGCGTCTTTTTTAATGGGCAAGGGTCATATACACCTTGCAGTACTTAATTTATATGCTTTTTGTTCTAAATGTTCTAATAAATTGTTAGGATTATATTGTCTTAGAATAAGTCAAATAACGTCCTAGGTCCTCTTACACAGCAATATTTCTATAGTAGCCCAGAACAGACAAACTAAACACTGGCTCTAGATAGAGCCACACTGGACCTTTAAACAATTAATTATCTCAATCGTTGGGGATGTTGTTGTTTTTTTCTGTTGTTGTTTTTTCTTTTAATTAAATATTTCAATAATCAATTAATCCTGTCAATGCCAGTGGGTCAATATTTTGATGCCCATTTACTATCACAATGCCAAATAAGACTTAATAAGTCTTAATAAGACTTTAGAATCGGGTGTTAATGGTTTGTCTGTCTTTAGAGATCTAT
The DNA here is from genome assembly GCF_000972845.2 of Larimichthys crocea. Classification (NCBI taxonomy): domain Eukaryota; kingdom Metazoa; phylum Chordata; class Actinopteri; family Sciaenidae; genus Larimichthys; species Larimichthys crocea. Next base: position 14,039,070 of record NC_040013.1, read on the forward strand.
CTATTTATTCAAATTTAGTGCATACAACAGTATTTCCTAGTCATCAATTTTTACTGTCACCAGTCACATAATCCCTATCAATCTTTAAAGATTCAAACAGCATTCTCATGTGGAAAACTTAAGGTTTAAAACTTGGTTGAAACTTCCAGTGGGAGATATTTTTGCTTCACAACTTATTCTTCACACAGTATTCAGCTGCACTTTAGTAAAAGTTAGATACTGATAATTAAAGTTAATCCCAGCAAGAAATTAAAGGATATTCACCGTGTAATAATTAATGAAATGTCAAACAGGCACTTTGAATTATGTTTCTCATAGCAAACCCGTTTCATTAAAAGTATTCAAGGTAGTGTTGTCAGGAACAGAGAAAAATATGTAAGCAAGAGGTAACCTGAGGTAAATAACTCAAGCTACAGAACCCAGAAATCCTTTAATGCGATGCCAGTTAACTACATACAGCATACTCATGTTTACCATCCTTGTCAGTCTGTGATCACTTTATATCAAAAGTTACTAAAGAGACCAGAGAGGAAAAACATGTCAGATTGGTGAGGGAGCTTTTTCTGAATAGTGTGCTCACTGCTGTTGGAGACAGTATTTTGCTCTTAAAGGACCATACTGGTTGTTTTGTAGCTTTCAGTCTGTTAACTAATTGTATACTTATATATTTTTTATATTTGTTGACTGATATATGATTGATTATATTGCATAAAAGTCTATAGTTTGGCTGACACTAAAGTAAATAATGCTGCACAAAACTGGCATTTAACGGGCTAAAACATTTGTAGGTTGCATCACTCTTTTGATATTGCCGTGCAGAGAGGACATTTTTGAGTTTTTCCACTTGGTTTTTACAGCATCAAATTCATCCAGATTGCATCAAGATACTACAAGTCCAGTATTATTTTCATATTTAGTGATGATGAAGTCTTTTGTTATGATACAATCTCAAAATATATTGATGTCAGTGAAAAGATCAATACACCAGTATGGCCTGGATGGATTCCATATCTTGACAATTGCTATAATCCTATGTATATCACTGATGTAGTATAGTAATGTTTTTGTTTTGTTTTTCCTTTTTTTTATGCTGCTCAACAATGAAAAGTCATAAACCTACAATGACATTATCCTGACAAGTTGATATACATACAGTACATTAACTTTGCCATAAATCTCCACTGCGTCCACAAACTATTGAGAACATGAAAGCACCATGCTAATGCATTTTGTCAGCACATTTGCTCATCGCAGTAAACAAAGCCAGTGGAGTTTTATTCCTCTCACAGTTGGTCAAACTAAAGAAACAGTGTAAAAATGGAACCATGTTCTGGAGCATGTGATGTCTCCAGAGACCCAAAATGCAGACTCAGAGTTTTTGCAGAATTATCAAAACTCAGCTTGTAAATGTCTAGGTTGTTTGTTTAGTTCACAAAGGTTTTTTTGAGGTCAGAAACTATAATCAAATCAAATTTGACAGAAGAATCGAGTCTACATATTTAACTCTGAAGTTTATTGTCCACGTTCCCAATCGCCTTCCAACTGTTCACCCCATGGAAATGTTTTTTGTAACAGTTTGAGTCCTGAAGTACTAAAAATACCCTTCTCTTATGAACTACGTGATGTCTCACAGAAATATGCTTAATTTTCTAGGGGCAAGGTGTGATGTGAACATCGATGAGTGTGTTTCAAACCCGTGCCAAAATAGTGGGAGATGTGTTGATGCACCTAATCGATACGACTGCTTGTGTCCTCATGGCTTCACTGGGCTCCACTGTGAAACCAACATTGATGAATGCATGTCAGCACCTTGTCTTCATGGGAGGTACAAATTTCTCTCTGTCATGTAGAACAGAAACACTGCAAATTATGCAGAAATGGTGTGGAATTATTTTTAATTACTCTCCTTGCCAGCACAGTGAGTGCAGACATATGTCACGTGTTGTAAGGAGCTAATGTGACGCACTTACAGGTTGTCTCAGTGTTCTCTAAATTATAGTCATTAATTCTTTTGAAGGGGAAATACTCATTGATTCAAAAGATCTCTCTCTCCCCAACTATACAGAAAAGGACCTGCATATATGAATGTTGTTTTTAGTTGAGTCATAAATTAGTATAATTTTGATGAATCAATTCTAACCCCATCTGTTGTGACCTCCTCAGCTGCAAGGATGGAATATATTCATACTTCTGTCTTTGTGAATCTGGATGGAGCGGCAGCAGATGTGAAACAAATAATGACGTGAGTTGAGCTTAATTAATAAACCTGCAGGATGTTAAACAGAAATGTCAGGAGAATTTTGTAATCTCTGTGTGGCCTGTGGTATCACTAACTCTATTGATTTGTTTCTAAAAGAGAAGTCAATTAAACTACCAGGTTCATGTAAGCATCGTACAAATACCTGATTAAAAGAAAATGCTAATGCCTAATTGATCAAAACTGCAGCTTGACCTGGACTCACATAAAAGACGGAGTTTCTTACAGGGTCTCTGTCAGCAGTCTCTGATAATTTACTTTTCAACTAACTAAGCTAAGATAGTTTTTATGGTTGTATCTGTATCAAAATATTATGTATTGTTAACACAATACCTCACTCACAAATGTCTTTTCATTCACAGGACTGTGCTTCCGAACCCTGTTTAAATGGAGGCTCGTGTGTCGATCTCATTGATAAATATGCGTGCTTCTGTCAGGATGGGTACACGGGGAAAACGTGTGAGATTGATATAGATGTCTGCAAAGACGTCACTTCTAATGTCTCATTGTGTTTCAATGGAGCCACCTGCATTGACGGTGAAGGATCAAACTTTACATGCAGGTGAGTTGGTCCACTGTTGAAAAAGTATTGTATTGTTTTAATATAATACTGAAAGTCATCGTGAGTAGTTTGGAATAACATGCCCCTTGTCACATTAAAGACATTTAAACTGTCTTTACTCCTCTAAAACCATAACATACAACAAAGTAACATGGAGATGGATTTTGTTTTTCCTTGCCACTATTATTTTCTCTTTTGGATACTGACTGTGTATTGTTGTGACACATTTCCCAGATGACTTCCACATGTTAGTGCTGTGTACATGTGGCTGTACCAGCCCTATGAGCGTTGGCGTCTTTTTTTGAAATTATAAAAGCAAAAGTGTCTCCCTGCTCTAACATGAGCTGATCAAAATTAACATGTCCGTAACTAGATTAAAGTCAAGAGATCAAAGGCCAAGAGGCACAGCATTAACTATTAACTATGCCCTGTTTCAACTAAGCAGTTCAGTTAGGTTTCTTACACATTTTTTTGTGTTTCTATTGTCAAAAGTTGTGCATGGTACATATAGAACCACTTTACTCCATCCTGTTTTTTTGTTACCCTACTATTGAGGTACCTAACACACTAGACTCACATGGTGAGGTGGAGCTAAACACAGAATCGTCTCGGATATAGAATTTCCCACGCTGTTTCTTTCATCAGTCTTTACTTTTTCTGCCTGCAGCCTTTTCTCAAACAAAGCTGGTGTCCTTGTTATAGGCTAATAAACCACATATACACCATGTGTGCATAACAAGGAATGAGTGAAGCGGCGGCAGAGAAAGCCGCAGAAAAGTGACTGCGAATGCAAAGTACGGCAGTGCAGCAGTAAATTGTCAAGCCAGCAGTAAGTGTACAATGTAGATTACGGTGTGTCACTTAATTAACGCTGCAGATTCTCAAGAACTCATCCCTGCTATCAGGGTCTAGGATTGTTAACAGCTTTTGCAGCTTTGTCTAACTCTTTATTGGATTTGAAGAAGTTTAGGGGACTACAAATACCCCCTGCCTCTTAAAATTGAGACCATGCATTCTAGGAATTTTTGCTTGTCTCTCTCTAGAAATGCGTCGTCTCACAACAATGCTGCAACAGTATGTGTGCACTCACATACAAGCAGTCCTCCAGGACGGTTGCAAGTGAATCATTACTTTTTAATTGCTGACATGCTCTCCCTTGAGTGATGAAGTGTATCTGAATACAAGGTGTATGTAGTAAGAGTGTGCAGGTTTGACACAGCAGCTCCTCGGATGCCTTACAGTTAATTACATTGTCTAACCTCGTGCTGATGTGCTGCTGCTCAGTGTCATGATTTAATGCATCCTACACTACCACAACCTCAAATATGATGGAGCCGTTTATAGTGTTTAGAGGCATACTGGACTGCCTACTGCCTCAGCACAGCATTTTTCATGATGTTTACTTTATTGTAGGCTAATATGTGTCTATATTACCCAGAGGCAATACAGAGATATGTTGTGCATTTGCAGGTAAGTGTGTGCAAGGACAAATGTAGTGAATACATGCGTTTTATGGCAAACATCGTCCGTTAATGTCCTGCTGATCTGCAATACTATGATTGTGCATCGTGTGCTTTTCCGTTTGTTTTGCTGAATTTCAGCATTAAATGAAATTTATTATGGTATTAGTGCATTATAACTGGTTAGGAACTGGTTCTCATTTTTTATTAAGTTGTCTGATTTGGAGTTCTTTACAGACATATTTAAAGAGTTTGAGTTATAGATGAAAGGTCTGCATTTTGCCAATTTATTACTGTGTGGATATATTGTGTACGTTTCTGATTCAAAAGACGCACCAGAAAACATGAATAGCTGTCATCTAGTGTCAGTTTGTCAATTTCTGAGTGGCAGTCGGTTCCGCTCTGGTGTTTTTTGGTGGATGAGCCTGCTGTGACTTTAAAGTCACATTAAAAGATCTGAGACACAACCATGTTTTGTACATCCACATATTTTTTCCACTTGAATGGAGAGGAGTGTTTGCTCAGGCTAGTACAATGACCAATAGCTTAAAATATGAAATCACTCATGTAATAGTTTCTTGGCTAGACCACATCTACAAAACAAAGAATATAGTGTTGTATTATCTGCATGTTATCTGTGATGTGGTACATATTCAATTCTGCACCTGTTCAGCAAATGGCCTCAAAAGCACTCCATGCCTTCTCTATCATGCTGGTCAGCCAAAAGGTTGTGCATGAAACCTTTTGTCTATTTTTTGATGTTGTAGTGTCGCATGAGTAAAGCAACCATTCCTCACAGATCCCAGTTTTTGACAGAAGTCAAAAGAGAAATTTTAGCTTCTTGAATTAAGCAAGTGCTTGCTAGCATTTAATGAAGCATAAAAAAATAGGGAATCTGTGTTGTTTGTTTCTTATTGTTCTGTTTGTGTCACCTCTTCTGATGTCAGATATTCCCAAAGTTGTTCAGTGGGTTTTGAGGTCTGGTGATTGTGAATTGGAAATCCATGCAAGCCAGCAGACCTTGGTCTTCCTTGGCCTCAGGTCACTTTGATGCTTGATCAGGCTCATTGTCCATCTGGAAAATGACTGCCCTTCTGCAAAACTTCAAGCCAGCGGGGATGACATCTGCAGAATCGAGTGGTACTTCCTTTTGCTCAGGGTGTAGCTTATCCTGTACGAATCACCAGCTCCACAACAGAAAGCCATTACCACACCTAAATATTTCCACTTTGTTTACCTGTCGATTTTATGCACTGCTGAATTAATCCATTCTGTTCTATCTTCCCCTCAGAAGTCTTTAATTTCAAGTTTGTGGTCTGGGAACTTAACTTGAGTTTTCAGCAGTGAGTTTTTTGGTGTTGTTTGACATGTTGGACCAGTTTTTGTTAAAGAAATTAATTAGCAGCATTGACATTACCACATAGAGGGCCATAATGATGTAGCCTAACTTTGGACAGGGCAACCAGCAGAAGAGTTTTCGCTGAGTCAGGTGACGTCAAAGTGTCCTATGCAACTACTACTTTGATTTGTGCATTTGTTGTTGGATTTATTATGAATATTTAACAATGTGCAGGTTAGAATCATACATTACTATTAATTTTTGGAGAACATCTGTATGTACAGACTTGAGTTGCTTGCATATAGTTTAATTCTATAAAAGCATGGATGATATGTTAATATACAAAAACAACCCTCACATTTAGTATGAGGGAAAGACATGGTTGAATAATAATCTAACAAAGTAGGTTATTATCCTGTAGGGAGGTGTAATTGTTAAGGCAGAACAGGTGAACCCAAACACAGACCAGAAAGCCGAAATCAGTTTAAGATAGTTATTGTCACAGGAGCTGCTTATCTGGCGGGGGTTCTTCAGGGAATGGCATAGAATGAAAGTAATGGTGGTCCATAAGGTTTTGGTCCTGATAGCGTTGGTGTAATATAACCAGATAGCAGGTAGGCTCGGTGATAATAAGACACAGGAAGAATTTCAAGTAAGCAAAAAAACAAGAGAGAGATTCTAGGTCATAACGTCTATACCACAAATGTGACTGAACAATCTGGCAAAATCTAAATAAATGAGCCGGGGTTTTATGTTGCTGATGAGGAGATCAGTTGCAGGTGTGTCATTTAATTGCCAGAGGAGAGGAACCAGGATGCCACGCCCAGCGACACACACACACACCAACAGACTGTAACTGTAACTGTGAGGTAAAGAACAGGAAAACCCTGTATCCTCACAGTAATATAACATATGCTCAAGGATGAAATGGATGTTCAATAAAGTCACTTGGTGTATATTTAACATCCAGTCACAGAAACATAAATTACTATAGTAGAACTGTACAATCAGATACTAACCGATACATTGGTAACTCCACACAGATCTATTACTATACAGGGTATGAAATGATAAATCTTTTTAAAGTAGTAAAACAAACGATGTTTACCCGAGTGTATTGCTTGCTCACACAAACACCGAACCAGCTGGCTTTAAGGATTTTATTTATTTTTGTTTCTGTTTTTTACACCACTGGATGGATAATACACCAATTAAGGCTACAGGTTATTATTGATGAATAAAGCATTTCAGTCTGGTTGTATTATAATGAGCATGCCTTTATAAAAGAGAAATGTAATAATAAGAAATTTCACACCTAATAATCAGATTATGTCAGCGGGAGCTTGTTTTTGTTTTGTTTTGATTTATATTTTATATAATTCGATACCCTTTAGTCAGACATTATATTGACTGGGATGTATTTATGCATACATGTAAATGTGAGTCGGTGTATGGATAACCCACCAATTTTGTTTTTCTCAGGATTCTCAGAAACGTGTCTGTTGTTCATGATATACCGTGAAATAAGAGGCAACAACTGACGAGAAAAAGTTGTCCTACTTTTTGATAAATAATAAAAACAAGAGCTTCTTACAGATACAGTGTGTCAGAGCCACAAGAAGGCAAAGACAGCGCTGTAAGACAGCCTCACAGTTTTAACATATGAAATGTTTTCTTAGCTGTCCACCAGGTTTCATGGGGGATTTTTGTGAAGTGGATGTTAACGAATGTTGCTCAGCGCCCTGCCACAACGGTGCCATTTGCCAAGATCTTATTAATAGCTACGTCTGCCACTGCAGGTCAGGTGAGTCACTTAGACATCTTGCGAGTCTCTCAATTTACTTTGAATTGAGACAACCGAAGCAGTTTATTTGCCTCTCCAAGTCTTGTTATAGGAATGCTTTGTGGCTCATGAACAAGATTGCTAAGACACAGCAGCCTAGATGGTTGTTTTACTGTGCCCCAGATGCTGTAGAGTACAGTTTGCCATATGTAAACCATGTTAATACTTAACAGAACGCCCATATTAGATTGAAAGAGGCCATATAAAGTGTCACTAAAGGTTACCATAATGCCTATATAACTTATATGCCTGAAAGCCATACAAAAGTCATCCACTTTTCTCCAGGGAGGAATTTGTAGTCATACAGTACTAAAAAAGACAGTGATAAAAAGACGATACAGCCCGAGCTCATTAAAATGTATGTGGCATCTTACTCTTTAGTGAAAGCCTTTTCTTGTCTTTGTATGTGTGTGAACCCAAAAAGAGGCAAATCAATGTAGGAGAATCTGATTGATATTCACTTCAGAGGGTGGAAGTGGGAGAGCCTGGGCTCACCACGGCACTCTGTGGGCTTTTGTTCCTGGCAGGTTGGACAGGCCTTCACTGTGAGGATGACATTAATGAGTGCCTTCCACAGCCCTGCAACCAGGGGATATGCATTCAGAATGATCCAGGCTATGGCTACACCTGTTTCTGTCGTCCTGGATTTGTGGTGAGGCTCCCCACCTTATTTCCCCATCTCTCGTCTTTTTTTTTTTTTATTAACCTTTACCCTCTTGCACCCTCAACTCTTGTCATCTTGTGATCATTTATTTATTCTCATTGTAAAGCATGGAAATCAGATGTCAGCACAACATGTGATATTTTATACATTTGTTACTATTATTTTATCTAAACAATTTATACCCCAAGAGTTCATTAGGAAAAGAAAATTATACACAAACAAACAAAGAAAACAAAGAAAATAATCTAATTTGTCAGTAATCACATACTTTCTTGCATCTTGCAAAAAACTTTGTTTCTGTTACATAAGATCATGTTCCCTACTTACAGTAATGTGAACTTTATTATTCAAGCCGTAAACATTATGTCCCATTTAGTGTCTCATTGGAGAATTATACCGCACATTTAAAAGCTGTTTATTTTTCATACACAGGGGAGGAACTGTGAGCACAACTATGACGACTGCCTGTTGAATCCATGTCCAGAAGCATTTTCCTGTGTAGATGGCATCAACAAGGTCAGCTGCCTGCCTCCTGTTACGGATGATGTTCCCCTGGCGACTGTAGTGAAGAACATCACTCGCGGCTCCACACCCAGAGTGCCAACGCCAACACTCAAATCAGCACCAACGGCTGAGCAATCCACAGGTACAGACCGCACTGTGCAGGCATGTACAAACAAGTACATACAGTTACATATTGTATGCTTTTGCTCCACTACATTTATAGTAATGCAATGTTATTTTTTTAAGATTAAGACTGTACATAAAAAACATGATGTAAGCTTACAGACTATTGGCTTGTGACTCCTTACAAAAAAGCAGTTTCTACTTGTGTCACATTTTAGAGGTCTATGAGTTATTTTCCCTTCATATGGTTTCATCTATCCAAAGAGGTCAAATTATCTGATATTTCACAAAAAAAAAAAAAATCTGAAAACAAACACACATTTAGTGCAGTGGAACCTTCTTTGTTCATCTTTCCTTACCGAATTCATTATCTCTTGGCCCCTCTGTTTCTATTGTGACCCTTTGGATGAGCCCTGAACCTTATGTTGAGAAACCATGTACCAATTTACTGTTTCCATAGCATATAAACTGGCTTTACCTCAGCCAGCTTCAACAGTAAAATGCTGCTTACACATTTCTACATAATAACAATCTAGTGATGTAATAAAAAAAATATCCAATTCTTTCTGTTTTTATTTATATCTGGTACTACTGCATATTTTGCATTGAGTATTTTTTTATATTGCCACTTTTACTTACATAAAGGATTTGACTTCTATTGTGTATGCTGTATATGCAGCAGTATCCTATTTTAACTCAACTTATATGCAGTGTAGTATAATTGTTAAAGTCGTGTGCAACTTTAAAGGCTGCATATAATTTAAGTTTCAATGTAGTTTCAGTTCAAATTAGTTTGTCATTGTGTTCAAGATTTGTTCAGGTTCAAACTACTAACTTTGCTGCTTGAGGAAAAACATTCAATCCGTAAGATTATGAATTATATTTATACAACACAGACTGATGGCTTCTGGAAAAGGAATCATTTTTATGGACAATTTTGCTCGCAAGAATAACCTCAATGATTGATCAGCTTGAATATGGCAGTGTATCAACTTAAATTAACATTTCTCAATCAAGCCATAGCGCCAATTACTATGCTATTACTTCCATTAACATTATGTGTGCAAGAAAGTGACACTAAATTATTTAAACTGATAAGCCATTACACCAGTCAATTTGTACTGAAGGTTGTTCAGGTATTTTATTATCCTTCCCTTGCCCTTGCCACCAAACATTTTTGCTGCAGAATATTTTTTTTTCCAAAGAGAGGAGACACACGCTGAGCTGATACTCCAAATGTGATTTTAGAGCCTTTGGAACATAGCAGGAAATTATATATTAGGTTTGATTGAGAGATTGCCATAGTTTGTGCAGCTGTGGTGGGGGAAAAAAAGCTCCTGTTGAAATCTAGTTTCAACAGGAGCTTTTTTTTCTAAAGTGCACTTTCTATTTCTATTTGAGAAAAAAATTATTTCCAAGAGTGATAAGTCCAAACATTATTTGGCACTATATCCTTTAACACTCAAATGACAGACACGGAAAACAATATGTTGTACATTATTGGTATTGGATTCAGTCATCTGTGTGAGAGGAGGAATTGGGAGAACTGGACAGATTGTTACTCCATGACAGATGAGGTCTGTCTACCTTTGAAACTGTTCACAGAGCTGTAAAACAGACCTATTGAACACAGACGAGCTTGAACCAATTCAGTGCGACACTCTGAAAATCACTGTGGGCCAAACATAATGGAGTCTTCCCTGCTGCACCTGATCCAACCCTCATCTAGTGCCGGTTTAGACAGGGTTAAATATCCACACAAGATACTGATAAGGAAAACAAACCCAACCATCTACGCACCGAAACATCTTTTTTACTCTTTTACATATAAGTGCATAATCAAAGTAAATAAGTTTTAAAGTAAGAGGACCCAGAAACTCATGAGTTTATCTAAGTAGGTCACCATCTAAACGCATGCAGTGCCCTTGGTGCTGCTTGAAATAGACTCAGACAGTGCTCCTTTAAACCTAAGACTGCTCCACAACCTTTGAAATATACCAAGTCAATGGAAATTTGAACATAGAGAGGGTAGTTTACATGGTTCACTGACAGTGGAGGAGATCATTTCTTGTTCAGAACTAAATATCGTGAATTTAGTGAAACTTTTATTTAAAAAATCATGCAAATTAGTAGCAGCTAAAAAGAAACCTTATCCCACAGATTGAGATCATTGTCTTTTGAGCCTCCTTTTTTCCCTCTTCATCTCTGTACATGTGATGCTGAGCTTCACAGTATTTTCCCTCTACAATATGAGAGCTGATGGGAATCTAGAAAGGACACTGCAGGTGGAGGGAGGCTTAGTGTGGCTAAGCCACGATTTGGTTGACTTTCTTTGGAGTGATCACCACAGCACAGGTGAAGCTGTTATCTTTTGCTGCCATGAGTAGCAGAAATGAAATTACTTAAGCTCCTCAACATCAACTTGATGAGTAAGAGGTTAGCGTTTTAGGGCATTCACCTTGTTAACCTTGAGTTTAGCATTTTCTCTGCGCAACACTAGTTTATGTTAGCATGTTTTTATTTAAAAGTTTGTTCATAATTGAGTTGGCAGTGCCTGATTAGTGTGCTTTTGATATATTCACTGACACAACTTTGCTAGTGAGTCATAATGACATTTGCATTATGTGAACATATGAATATTCATGAGAAAAAGGCTCGGCGAGATTAAAAAAAGCGGTGTCTGAATGTGTCATTTCAGCTGCAGTTTTCTGTACAATAACTGTCAGTACAAGTGCAATGTGTCTGAGTAATTTCGTCAGTTATTTTTAAAGGCAGACAAAGATATAATTAGATACTAGATTTGAAATAAAAGCCCATATTGCATTTAGGATGTGATTCCTCTTTAAATCTCAGCAGTGTAATGATTTTCAACTAAATCTTCCTGTATTACATCCCTTGAATGTAAGACATCCTCTGCCAGTTTTGTAGGTACAGTGCAGAATGACCTTTTGCCTTCCCTGAGGGCTCTGAAATTGCAAGGGTCCAAGAATGGACCTCAGCAGTATTTTATCTCTGTCCTGTGACAAGTTCAATCAGTCAGTCTATTACCTTATCCTATAAATCAGGAACAAAACAGGACTCACATTGTGGCTTTTTTTTAAATAAATGGGACATTACGTCTATATCAATTAAATCTCACTGTCCAAAGTCTATCCTCATATTAATTGATCTTTAAGTTCGTGTTTCTTCAAATATATTTTTGTCTTGTGCTTTAACCTGACTGACATCCTTACACAGTCTGTGCTGCAACATGGAGCTCCACCTTTATAAGTTGCATTAAATATGACTCATAGCAATTTTCTCACCCCTTTTATGGACATGTATTAAGACTGGCCCTAATTAAATCTGACCTGAAAGATTTATGTCAAGAAATACTCCCACTGAAATGACTTCTTCCCCCTTTATTGAAACTAGAAAAGCTTTTGAGCTTTTGAGAGTACAGTAGTGACAAACTCCGTGGTCAGCATGTTACCCTCTTTTTCCTGATATTATAAAAGCAATGGAGTAAATGCAGATATTGAAAGTGAAAAAAAAAATGAATATAGTTTACAATTTAGATTTTGCCTGACTAGTTACTTGAAACTCTCTCTGGTGGTGAGAATGTAAGGTAGTGGTAAAAAGCTTTGAAGGAGAGACTAAAGCTAACTGCTAATGAGGTATGATACTGCCTCCTGGCAGCAGCCTCAGACTGCATCAAAGACTACAACAGACTAAACAAGGCTTTAGAATTAATGAATAGCTTTGTCTCCGAGGGGTAATTTTCCATCATCAGCATTGGCAAACCTCATTGTCAGGAGTAAAGCAGGAGACAGCACAGCATTGTTGCCGTATGCATTTATCCTCATTAATTCACAGATCACAGTAGGTCTGCTCATGATAATAATCACATTTTTTTTTTGTCATTTTCCTCAGGGTATTGGTCATATAGCTCTCCAGAGAAAACCGGGGGTATTTAGGTTAGCTTGTTTGCCAAATGCCCTAAGGGGCCTACTGTCAGATGAAAGGGGCCCTGGCCTGTTAAGAGCTATGTGTACCAAATATTGATAAAGGTCTTACCTGCAGCTGCCTGATTAATCATGGTAACAACTTTAAAGGAGCTTTGCAATGATATATCTCAGATAAGAACAGAGAGCACATGAGACAGGTGCTTCTCATTTTAAGAGCCTCTCTCCGGGTCTGACTTTTCTGCAACAAATTGTATTACTTCAAATGAGAAATACACTATATTGAGCATGAGCAGCCCTAATGCTTGCCTCCAATTGCAGTCTGAGTCAGTCTTTTAAGTTTGTCTGCATCACTACCCCCAATAAGCTTGCGGGCAGTGGAACTTTTACTGAAATATTCCATAATTGCCCATTCTCATGGATGATATAAGCCAAGTTATTCACTATAAAATGAGGCATGTAATAAACTTGTATGAATATGTTCATTCCAGAAGAGACTTCTCTCGGCTAATATAGTTCCATTTGCAATGCTTCACAGCTTTTTGGCAAATAAGACTATTTACAGTATGACTGTACAGTGAGAAAAAGGAAAAACTGTGATGCTACCATGAGCCCTTAAAGCCCTTTCTTCTGCTTTCAAACATAATAATTATCTATCTTTTACTTCTACTTCCCACACTAAATCGCCTGCACTAGTGTCTTGAAGTCCATTCCTTCCACGATGTTGAGGTTTTTTGATGGGTAAAGGTCACATTTACATGTTACACAGCAACATAGAGCAGTGTGTGTAACCACAGAGTAACAAAAGCAGAAAGTCCATGTTCAAGCCTCAGTGGCAACAAGCATCTGCCCTGCTGGGGAGTCCTTAGTCAGACTCTGAATCTTAAATAGTTCTGCTGTTCTGTATGTCACCCTGTCCTGACCTCCCGGTGAAAGAAAAGAGTGAAAAGTTGAATTCCTCTTTGAGGGATCAATAGAGAAATGCATCAGAAAATCAGTAAAGATGCGTAACTTTTGTTTACCTTTTTTCACTCATTTCAGCTTTCAATATATATGTTTTGTTTTGTTTTAAATCTCCTAGATGCAAGCTATGTTCATTATTTTGGGAATTCATACCTGGAGTTTGGGGGTATCGACCTCAGCCCGCTCAACAATATTACTGTGAGATTTCAAACTCAAGCAGCCTATGGAACTATACTCTACATGGACCAAGAACCTGCTAACAGTGATTTCTTCTTCATGAAACTCTTCATCGAGGATGGAATCTTGAAGGTAAAAAAATAAATAAATAGTTAACAATACAGTATGATTATCTGCTAGTTTTATAGTTGCCATATCAATTTTCCTTTATGTTAGTAAAAGTCAGCTATTGCGCTCTCTCAAATGTTTCAGTATGCATTTTGCTGTAATGAAGAGGAAGTGGTTACACGGATCAGGACGTTTGTTCGTGTTGATGATGGTGAGGTTCACATTGTCAATATCAGGTATGTTTCTCTTTGTTATTTCCAGTCACCATTGTGAATCTGGGTGTGAATGTTTTGATCTGTGCTGTGTTCATATTCAGCTTGTTTATACAAAATGAAATGAATGAAAAAGAAATGACAAACATGTAATATCAGATGTAAATGAGTTACAGTTTCATTTAACAGTTTACAGTGTGTATTAACAAAGACATAAACCACAGCTGCAGTGTGGTATGTTTCTGTTTCAGGTGAGAAGACTTTTTCACAATAGCTACTTGTTAACATACAAATGAAGTGTTAGCACCTCAGGTGGTATTAATTTGATCCTTGGTTATCCACTCATTTCAAGTGTGGCAGGCTGTTTTTTAGAAGAGGGTTGTAACTAATACAAGGGGAAGATATATAATTGGCAGGAATCACCAGACTAGAAATTTAGATGTTTTTTTTTTTGTTGTTGTTATGTTTTTTTTACAAATGAGTAAATGGGCTTACATTTTAAGGAAGTCAAACAAACGTCAGAATGTGCCTATTAAAATGCATTAGTGATCACTGACCATGTTTTATTGGCTGTTCTTAAGTCTTCATTTGCAGTTTTTCATTACGAAAAGATTAACAAGCAAGAGCCGAGCACAAAATCAATGTTTAAATGATTTAAAGTGAGGCTGTGGCCCCTTTAGCTATATTGTTCCTAAGCCCATGTGCAATCTTGCTGCCAGCCCTCGCCATTATATTCTGACATGGGAAAGATTGTGGTTTAGTTTCAAGACACAAAGTTTATTATGTATAGGCTGGAAACTAAAACAAAGTGGCAAATTTTAAATTTGTATCAAGTTAGTCGATGTTGCAATGTTAAATAGTCCCCAATCTCTCTGTTTAAATGCAAAGAGAGAGAAAGTTCTGTTTAGTCAAGGATCATTTTTGCACTCAGATTTTCAGCAGAGGAATTTTTAAAAACACAGATAAAAGGTAAACCATTGAAGGTCATTGTGAACATACTGTGCCAAAGGTGAGCAAATTATTTCCTGTCGAAACAAAGCTGACTGGGAAGGTTGCCTCATGTTTCTTGGCAGAAAGCTGCATTGCCCTAAATATGCAAGTGCATCTCGAAAGGCCTATCGGGTTTAAGGGCTATGAAGCTCCACCCCTGTTTTTTTTCTGCAAGAAAAATACAACAGCAGTATGAATCAATCATAATGTTCTGTACCAACCCCTTGGAGACATTGCAAGAAAGAGAGCTGTCATAACTAGAGGGTTGGGAGTATGGAAAAATGGTTCCTGGTGTCACAAAGCAAATTCTTTGTAATTGTCTGATGGCCGAGTCCGTCCATCTTTGTCTGATTTGACCCAGAGCTACAACACCATGGCCATCCTCAACGTCACCGCCTAACTCATTATAGACTTTTAATATATCTTCCCGTCAAAGACGCTTTTCAATATGTTAAATAGAAACCCAGTGGGGCTGACTTCTCAAGGACAGTGAGCACAGTGCCCTCTGGCTGCTGGCCAGGCCGCTCTGGCAGACTGCTTCTAAATTAACCGCTTCTTCACGCTGGCTCTAGAGGAAGGACTTATGCAGCTCGGAGTTAGTGCCCCGAGTGTTTAGCCGGCATATGCAACAGCCCGCAAAGTACAGGCTTAACAAATCAGACTAGATTGCTTTGTGGATCTCCTAACTTCCACTCGGGGAACAAGGGGTGTCAGGAGACACTGGAGAGGAGACGTGCATCTGTGGCCTGAGTACCCTCAAGCTGCAGATGGTTAGTCCAGAATCTGCACTTAGGTAATTATCTGCTCTCCCCTGTTGTTTCAAAGTGGAGAATTGGTTTTTGAAATCTTTGAATGGCTGTGGGGTGTGTCCAAAATAGTTGGTGTGAAGGCATATAGGATACCCAGAGAAAACAAAATGAAGTTCAGCTGTAGCACCTCAGAAGAGGATTGTGATTGGTGAATGTATCACCAGAGTAAACAAAACAATGACACGCATTTACTTCAGTTTATAAGCATTTCTGTTGATGGTTTAGAGCCTCACATTGACACTGTTTTATATATCACTACAACGTGTATTTATGAAGTTACATGAAGGAATATATTTGCATTTACATACACAGAAACACATAAAAACAATAGGTCATGTGCTGCATGACGTCTTTGATCAATGTGCTGTGAGTGTGAGGATGTTCCTGTTTTGAGTTCAGTAGGTTTAATCTCTGTGTTAAAAGGTTTATGAACCATGCCACACTGGAATTGAGTCATCTAAGGTGCCTGTCCTCTCCAAGTACCCCAAATACAGCCAACAGTGGGTCAGGTTGCACCGTGTGTGCCAGGATATCAGACAAAGTTTTAAATACAGTTCCAAAAATTGGGTAGTTTCAGACATTACCAGAACATGTGCTCCATTGAAATGTTTCTTAAAGAAACACTGTGTAGAAACTGTTTTTTTTTTGCAATTTAGCACCCAAGTGCAAGGACACAAGACATACAGCCATAATCAACAGCAAGAAGCCCGGCTTTGCATCTGTCCTTCAGCCTGTTATTTCACAACACTCTCACCAACAACTAAAAGTCAGTCACTGACTTACTCTTGTCCAGCTGCTGCTTGCTCAGTCACTCTCTTTTTTTCTTCTTAGCTTCCTCGTCTTCGTCTTCAGCGTTTCTGTCATTTTGTTCATAGAGGCTGATAGGCCTGGTCACATTGCCTGGCTAACAATCTGAGCTGATATTAGCTAACAGCAACTATAGTTCACATCAGTTTACTTTACTGTCCATCCGGAAACTCTGTAAATCACAGAGTTGATGCAGAGCAACCCAGAGGGCATAAGAGGGGAAACCAGAAATCATTAACTCCATAAAATATTATTAGTTTTACCAGAATAAGTAAAATAGTTGGTGGTATGTGACTTTGTGCCAAAAATGGTTACATACTTCTTGTGGGTGATCGTACCTGGAGCACAAAGTTACAGACATACGGGGTGCAGAGCGGGAACGACAGAGACAACATTCATCCGATTACATGCCAGTGTATGTATGTATGTTTAAAAAAATAATAATAATAATTTAGAACCACTCTCTTTTCTAGACAACACCTGACCCCCTGTGAAGCAGAGCTAACACTGTCTGGCCATGAGAAAATCAAAAGTACACCAAGTAATTACTGGTTGGGATACATGATACAAAGAATAAACCACATCTTCATAGGTGGTCTGCCACAACACTATCTACTCAATCAGGTAAGACCTTAAAAGTGATTTCTGAACTACATACTGAAATCATAAAGTTCTGGAACATACATACCTAAAGGGACAGTTTACCCCAAAATGAAAAATGCATATCTTTGTTTTGCAAATACCTCCTGTAGAGATGTCTACCTTCTCTCAAATATAATGGAGCTAGATGGTTTGTAGAGCTCCAAACTCCCAAAATACTTTAAGTCAATAGCAATGTCTTTTTCTAGAAATCATGACCCAGTTACTCGAGATAATTCACAGACCTTGTTATCCCCACACAGAAGAAAGCATGCATCTCCTCATTGACCACATGCTTGTGCTTGGATGTAGACTTTTATGGCATCCTCCTTCTTTGAACTGTAACTGTAATTAGCTAGCTCAGCATGCTCTCATCCATGAATACAGTTCTTTAGTTCCATTATATACAACAGAAGGTAGACATCTCTATGTCTTATATTATATAAATCCTAAACATGGCAACTCACATCATCCTAGATGGACAAACAGCACTGCAGATGAGAGGAAGAATATGTAATTTGGATTTGGGTTACAGTGCTACATAATACATCACTAAAATTGCATCATAATAAAAATCAGTAAAAGATGGAAAAGAACCTCTAAGTTCAGTTTATTGTCTAAATAAAACTTTTCTTTTTTCCCCTTAGAGAGCAAAACCTTTCCACAACTACGTCGGCTGCATTGAAATAATTGAAATTAATAAGCTGAGCTTTTACACAGCTGATGCCATTGCCAGCAGCAACATAGACCAATGCAGGTAAAGTGTTTGTCTTTTTATTTCATTTTCACCCTGCATTTGCCGATAAAACGTGTTTTTAGTCTCATGAACAAATCAGTAAAAAATCACCCCAATACATTAAAACACTTGTCTGTCAGTATTTTGATAATACCAGCGATGACATTTCGCTTGATGCAGTAGGGGAAATATGACCACTTATTGTGATAAATATCACTTTTCCTTTTTCTCCTGGGATTGTAGTTAAAAATCTGTCTACTTAGTAAATGACACATTTACCACTCATTTAATGGGTAAACTTTAACTGCACATACCCTTAAAAACAAATGAAAGTTAAACTATTTTTTTATCCACTTAAACTACTCAAACTTATGTCTAATTTTACAGATATACTTTGCACGCCATAGAAACCTGGACAACAAGTTCCCCAAGCATGACAACTCAATCAACCACCTCTGACACAGTGAACACAACAACAACGGCAGCTCCCACACAAACACCGAAACATCCTCCGCATGAACCTCAAGTTTGTCGTGATGATCTTTGTCGCAACGGAGGAACATGTCATCAGCTGCAACTGCCTGGTGGAGCTCTGCCTTCCTGTCACTGTCCGCTTCATTTCACTGGAACTTTTTGTGAGAAAGGTAAGCTTAGAATTTTTTGTTGTTTTTAGCTGACAGTATTTCCCAGTTTTTATACTTGATTTTTACAACACACACACACAAAGAGTAAAAGACTTGAATACTTACTGTAATGTGACCTCTACAGTGGTATCATCAAGGGCCAGCCAACAAATTATGTTGGTTAATATATGCTGAGCCTCTTTGGCTAATAGGTTTCACTATGAGGGAGAATAGAGTCAGCTGCAATAGGAATTCTGAGTGATGTGAATTATTCAGGATATGATTAATGAATTGAAAGATCCATATAAGCAGCTTGAACCCTCACTGTGTGTCCATGTTCACCTCCAACACTCATTGAGAATGAGAAGATGACCTTGCAGCACTTGCTCAACATTCAACTGAAGCACTCATCTCTAGAAAAATATTTATTTTGTACCAACCCCTTCGACACTGATATCAATGAGACAGCATTACGACACACACTATTTCCTTTGCACATTTGTTTTCAGTGCACTCGTGATGTACCTACTGACGCCCCTTTCTGTCTCTCTTGCAATGCACGACATGCTTTGACAGTGGAGAGAAAACAGCTTCCTAAATGTTGCTATTGTTGTCATTCTCTGTCACTGACAGCAGCAGCAATGTTAGAAGTTTCAATTAATTGTTTGTCGGCTTGATAAGGCAAGCCAAGCTGGTCGCATACGAGAGAAAATTTAGATGGTGTGTTATGATAGCCATGTTCATTCCCCTGCACGAACCATAGAATGTGGTTCATCCTCCATCATGGATTAAAAAGATACTACTAATATACATTGAATATGTTAATGACATGGCCTTAATTATTACAACTATCACCAGGGACTTCAGCAGGGGGTCCATCCTTTTTGATGGTAGGCTACACATGAATCCTCGTGTAATTAAGTGAGCTTAAACTATAGATCGCCTTACATCTTATCGTAGGTCCAGTTTAATATGCAACACAATTTTATTAAAACGTTGAAAACCCCAGAACTATGGCATGTGCATTTGTTTTACCTGTCCTATGTAATTATGTTTGCACTGCAAATTAGATCAACTCAACTATTTACTGAACCCCTCCCCCAAACAGGGACTGTCCAATCATACCTGTAGTGTGAGCAGGATTTGGCGGAGTTTATCTGTTTAACAAGCTATCTATAGTAGTAACAATTGTCAGATGCAACATTTTCAACCAAGTCATGCTTCAAAAATAACTGTGACTTTCAAGTGCTAAGGCTGTCACTGTAAACTGCATATAGCCATGTGTGAGAACAGAAAGCCTTATCTGCACATTTCTCTGCCTCTGCAGCCCCACTAACAATGCGTTCAGTCATTGGTTTTTAAATAAGGAGCGTTGGATAACAGTACCCACCAAATGTCATATGTGCTGTACATTGTAAGCCTGGGGATTATTTTAAGCGATGGAAAATTTACATTACAAAGAGTTTTCATAATGAAAACTGGTTTGATCTTCACCTCCACTACGCCTGGACATGATGTAGGCCGATAGCGTAACCTTGTGTTTACAGAATACATGGAAATCTGACAGAATGCTGCTGAAAGTTAATGTTAACAGTCATTAACATGGCTCGAGCAGACTGTTTTCACCTGACACCCTTATTTGACATGTCTGCCATCCGTTCTACAAATGCTAATTTACAGGTGGTTACAGGTTTAAGTAATCTGCTGAAATGTTATTTGTCTCTCCAGGCACTGTAACAAAAATTATGCTATTTTTAAAACTTCACTCTCATTTGTTTTTCCCGTGGGAGACAGCTACATCGAGGAAAAGCGGTACCCCCCTCCGCTTACACGATAGAGGCGCTGCTTTGCTAAGCCAATTATAAAAGATGCTTTGGCCAACTTCTAAACAGCCAGTAGAAAATAAGAAATATGAATCATTCATTGGTTCATTCACTCATTTATTTATTTCTCACCGTTCTTGCTTTTAGGTTCAAAGAAGGATAATTACTAGAGTGCCATAAAATATCATCGCATGTGACTGCAGCACAACAACCAATTGCCTGTGTGGCAATGTGCAACCTTAAAGCTAACCTTACTAATTGGATATTAACCCAGATAACCTAAAGATGCGTTATTACCTGACTGTGTGATGTAATGATGCATAATACATACATATATATATATATATAGTATTATATATAGTAAACTCCTACCACCACCACCACCCTGTGAAATGCATCAGATGTTATGCTTGACTTGATAATATAGTCCCACAATTGTGCCATTTTATTTCATACTTCTTTCCAATCAATCATTTAAAAAATGTAATGGGATTTTCCCCTAGCCTTTTCCCTCCATGACCATAAAGTAAGTTCCTGCTTATCCCTCAACTTGTCACACATAAACTTTTCCTTTAAATACCAGCAGTGGCCTTTTCGAGTCATTTCTGCTGAGTTTGAGGAATTGCTCCTCCTCAAAAGGAGTTCAGTCTCTCAGGTTTAACAGAGCGCAATCTCATATGAGCACTCATCCAGTGATGTGCTTTGCAACACTAGTTCTGATGGCCCGCAGACGGAGTTCGGAGGCTGTTTATATGCTGACAAAGTCTGTGAATGTGTATTGCTATGGCAACTTTGCTGGGTGACAACATTTCTCTCACATCTTGTTGAATTAAAAATAGACACAAAAGAGTAAAGCAAGTGACCCCTGATCGCGGTCAATTATATATACATCATCCGTGTCCTGGAATAATAACTAATAATAACTAAGAGACATATCACAATGAACACAAGTCTTTGCAGCCTCTTATCTGTGCAACACTCTATATTCTTAGAGTCTTGGATAAGATTAGGAAAAACTCATACCTTTCAAGGGTCACAGTATTTTGAACAGCAAGATTATAAAACTGCAGACATTGTTACATAGGAAGAGGAAATGCAACAGAAGTGGGTATACCTGAAGCTAATTTGTACCCTCCTTATACACACATACTAAAACACCTAAACTAAATTTATACTGTATGTTTAGACATGCAGAGGTTAAATATAACTACCTTCACTCAAGTACTGTGCCGAAACTCCACATTTATCAGCTGCAACATTTAAACACTTAATGCATCATGGATTATAATCCTACAGTATTATGATAATTTGGCTTATTGTTTCCTCATACTTTTAATACTATAGGTACACACTGTCACCTTTTCAGTTTATATGGTGAACAGTTGTTTATTTACACATCGGGTAGTTAGAAAGCAACATTAGCACCATTTAGAGGGTGAATATTTACTCTCTTTTAGCTTTATGTTTTATCTCCATCAGCTCCACTGGGGAAATATCTGTCTCTTTAGCTGCTAAATGCTCCACTATATTCACCAGGTAGCTGCTAACTGTGTCTGCCTGTTGTATGGGACTGACCAGGTAGTGTACAGTGAGCTTATATAGCTTTTCTGTCAAAAATAACGGGCCAGAAACCAAGCTATGAGACGGTGAGATTGAATCAAAACTGTAAAGTTGTGAGCCAGACAGCTAAACAATGACCTGAAACTTGTTATAAAACTCAGTAAAACCGAGGGTGGATGCAGACTAGAGGTAATAAATCTCTGTGGGTTCATCACAACGAGCGACTCCTTTCACATTGTCACATTGTTTTCACATTGTCATTTCATACATTGTAAAATATTGATTATAGCCACTCTAAATAAAATATGGAATGCAGAACTTTTACAGTACATGTAGCAGAGTATTTAACATTGTAGTATTCCTACTTCCACTCTAGTAAAGGATCTAAGTACTTCCTCCAATACTTCATTTATATATGTTGACAGTGAACACTACATATTCAAGTCAGATGGATTATGACTACTTTAGGGATTGGTGACATATTCATATTTTAATGCCCAATAAAGCTTTAAACTCCCCTTTGTAGTTAAAATGTCAGGTGTCATGAAGTCAAATGTATTACTTGACTTGACTGATGTACATGCCTTTCTCAGGTAATATGACTCACAGAATGCTTGCACACATCTAATGCAGTATATCACCTAAATCACTACAATCATATATATTTTTATTATTATTATTAATTAATTATCAATAATTATTTTTAACACATGTCAATCCAAAGCAGCTTTCAGACTTACTTCTCAGTCACATATACAGTAGTAGGTATCTTATGTGCTGCCTGTGCATAAGAAGCTTGATGTGTGAGCTGTGAGTCTTGCTCTCTTATGTTTGGACCCTGGGGCTGCACCTCTGGTAGTGTGTATCATAATCCGGCCCAGTGCCTGGTGGTTGAGTGAGTATTTGATATCAAGTCGCCAAGCATCAGACAGATTTTGTCAAGATAAAGCCACTTCATCTGGGTGTATCAAGGTTTTATGCTATGATAAATTTTCTTTTTAAAGAAGACACAGTAGGTCATAGACCTTACCAAAGACATTCTGTCAAGTATGTAAGCACGCAATTGAAAGCTAAGTGATCACAATAATTAGTTATGGAGTAAAAGGCTACAGGGTAAGGAGGTATAGGAAAAAAAAAAAAAAAAAAAGATGAAACTACTGGGGCAGAAAATTATTTAGACTTGGTCCGTATTGATCATGACCTCCTTTTACGGCTCATTACCTTATGTCCTTATTTTTTGCACATTTGAAGCTGTGATGTAAGATGTTGATGTTGGAATAATGAAAATGAAAGTTGAGAGCACAGTTTTGACCCATTTATGTGATTAATTTAATCTAACCCCACAAGTAACACATTTGTTTGTGCATTCATAACAATATTCAACAGCAACATGACAAGAGCAGGTACTCAATTGACTGTAATTACATTTGATGAGTCTGTAATTTCTAAAACAAAAATCTAATTATGAATTATAAATTGTCCCTAGGTAGTATTTTTACAGATCAAAACAAGAGTGACTCTTTAGTTTGAACACACTGAGAAGAAATAAGAAATAAACAAAAAATACTTTTTTTAGTGTGTTGAGATTTTTCTTTTTTGTGTTTGACATTAATGGGACTTGATGAGGGGTTGTCAGCTTCCTGCTTTTCCAACACACTGGCCAGGTGCTGCCAGCTCTTTTCGTGGGCATCTAGTGTGTGTTTGCTGTAATTGCTGTTGCCTTTAAAAATGAGCCAGCTCAATCTGCCTTATTCAGAAATTGCCAACAAACATTATAGGATTGATCATTTTCAGCCCAAGGAAGCTGCTACTTCCACAACATAAGAAACTGTTTTTTTTTTGTTTGTTTGTTTTGTTTTGTTTTTTTCTTTTTGCAATTTGAAGTATTGGCTTTCATGTCTGCTCCACATAATTCTCTGTGCAACTCACAGGAATCATCCACTGTGATTGGTCGCGTAAAAAGCAAAACTCGGAAAATGGCAGAGCGCACAGGTGAAGATAACAAGATTATGACCATTTGAGAAATGGTACGACCAGAAACTCTTCTCAGATGTTGGTTTGGTAACTGATCATTAAACTAGACCAAGTCTGCTTTTTGCTTGGCCTCAGGCCACTAAGCAGTCCTTATTGTCGAACCCTGCAATTCACCTTGCTGATATTTCTCACTTAGTGTATAACCAGGCTCCGTTTCATAGCCTCGTTATGGCCATTTTCAGAATAGGCTGTTGACATGAATGACTGATACCCAGGAATTGCGTTATCCCTGTTGCCATAAATAAACCTGTTGTCCACCAAAGGTGTCTGACTCAGCTCAAGCAGTCTTATAGTAAATTGCAAATAAAGATCAGCAGTCTCATAGTCATCTCTCCTTTGACTATCCAATAGTAGGCTACTGTACAATACATTATCTTGAAGCAATGTGATATATAAGGTGTGCAAATTTAAGTTTGTATGAATACCGAAAACACTAACTGTTAAAATTAAGTCTCAGCAGCCTTACCGGTAACCTGAACTCACATAATCAGGGCATAGACATTGAGTTGTGACATTTACATCTGTTGACAGCCAAAACCACGTTACTTGAGTAGGTTCTTCCTGCCTTTGACACTGATTGAACCTCAGTTGACACTGTTAAGCCAGTTGTAGTACACCGCCACTGCTATATGTTACGTCTTCATCATATTTATCAGTATGTTTCATATTGCTTTTCTTTTGCTTTCTAGTGTGGTTTAAATTTTGTCTGTCATTCACAGATCTGCTTAAAAAATCCATTTGATCCAACATCAAAGCACCAAAAAAAGTACAAGAGTCATGAAAGGATATTCATATTTCTGTTACAACAACAATAAAAAATGTTTTTTATCCCTACACATATTGTATCTTATGAGGTTTCAGCTGACAATAAACTGCAGTTTTCTTTGAGAGCCAGACCCTGGAGGTAGAATCCCCTGAGCTGAGACCGGGGTGGCCTATTTTGAATTGACTGTCATGCACCTGAACAGCAAGCCATCCACCAGGTGTACAATGTCCTTTGTAAGAAAGCCAACAGATCATCACTGGCTTGTGGAGTTGATGACCTGAGCTAGTACCTCCTCCACCTCTCCTTAAAGTCATACCCCTTTTTCATCCAGTGGGAAATAACACACTATCACATAGTCCTGACAGGGCCCTGCTGACTCTGCTTACAACTATCAGTGCTGTGAAGGCACACACCAGACAATTCTTGCAAAAGCACTGTAGGACATTGCTTTTACGAGACAGGTCGTTCCTTATTTAGATATAAGTGTAACTAGTAAAAATGTGTGGAAAATGATTATTTTAAGGATTCTGCTTTTCTCAGGCCATAACGCATTTCATCAATTTGTACTTAATTTTTGTTTCTAGATACCACAGTATATATCCCTTCATTCGATGGCATATCTTACTTGGAGCTGCAGCCTCTTGCATCCCTTCTCCAACCTACTGGTTCCAGTAATAATCTACCCGCTGCTGTCAAGGACACCGCTGTTATTCTCAGTTTGACTGTGAAAACAAGATCAACTCAGGGCACCATTCTCTACAGTGAGTATAGTAGTCGTTTTATCAAAAAAAAAAAAAAAATTTAAAGCATGGCAACATTGTGAAAGTAAAGGTTGGAAACTGCTGTATGCACATCCCTGTTATATGCCTATTATGTTGAATACCTTTTAGTGCACCTTTTTCTAGTGTAAAAGGACTGTCTCGTATTTTAATAGCCTAGAATACAAGCTATCATCTCCTAGTGGTTTGCATAATGATGTTTTTAGTGGCTCATACATTGCTGCTGTGCTATGTATGAGGATTAAATGTGCAAGTTTACAAGTCCTTGCCAGAGTAGACTAATCTAAATCTTCTGTTGAATACATAAATGTACAACATATTTCAAAAGGTCGAAGCTGGTAATATCACTTTCATGTAACTTATTTAAAAAAAAAAAAATCATAGCTGTACCTTTAAAGGTCCAGTGTGTAGGATTCAACGCCATCTAGCAGTAAAGTTGCAGATTGCAACCAAATGGCTACTCTCCCACACCCTTTACCCTTTCCTTCCAAGCATGTAAGAAAAAAAAAATCACATTAAAAAGCAAAAGGCCATATCTAGATTTTATGTTTAGTTTGTCTGTTCTGGGCTACTGTAGAAAAATGGTGGTTCAACATGGCAGACTCCATGGAAGAAGACCCGCTCTTTCTGTAGATATAAAGGGCTCATTTTAAGACAACAAAAACACAATGATTCTTATTTTCAGGTGATTAAACACTAATGAAAACATACTTCTGAATATTATTTTTATTTAAAGGTAGGAAGGAATTGACTTTCTGGAGTCAATGCTGTTTTTTCTGATACCCAAACAGTGATGATAAGACTCCACAAAGTCACTGCACCTGGCCGAGAATCAGTGTAGCATGTACTCCACCTGAAAACTACAGCTACTTTTATAATGTGCCCCCTCGCTCCATTTCTAGTGCACAGACCTGAAAGTAGTCTCAATGTTCTCATTTAATACTTGGCAAGAAAATAATCTATTGTTGAACTAATCTGTTTCGAAATGTCCTTTCAACAGTGAGCTAAACATATCCTATGATGCCATATCAAAAATATTTCTAGTGCAGCCAAAATAAATTACTTAAAGAAATCCAATTTGCTCAAAGCATTATTTCTGATGTGATGTAAGCTCCCCAAAAGAACGAGGCTAGTCTATACTTACAATGCTATCTAGACATGTTTAAACTTTCTAGGTCTGTAAAACTTTTGTTTCCGCATGGCCTGTACTCACTACTCTTATTGTGCTCAACCTCTTCTGTTTGGATCACTGATAATGCATAAATGATACATCAGGCTGTGCTGCGTTAATCAGCCTCTGATTATTTTGAGACATTGGAAATATGATTCACTTTCTGAGTGCTATCAAGCAGAATGCCTGGCAACAGATATACTGGCATAAAGAAGACAGGGAGAAAAAAAAACACTGAATGAAATCTGAATTGATCCAAGTTCAATAATATATTCACAATGTAGAGGAGGATTATACAAGAGATGAGCAAAAGAGAGGATTAAAGTAACTGCATGTGGTGTTTCAGTACCATTTTTTATAAAACATGTGAACTCATCAATGCCTAAATATTAATCTTAAAAATCACTGGACTAATAGAAAGACGTCAATTGGTGACATGTATACCATGAGTCATCTATTGCTGTTGAAGTGGACTTTGGGACACAAAGGTGGGTCCTGTGTTTCCAAGGCTACAGGAGAAATGCAAGGAACCACTTATTTTCTTGTGATTGTGAGATTGTGACCAGCTTTATTGTGGCTGCCACTTAGGATACATCTAGGTCAGTTTATTTAGTGAAGCACATTTATAACGATAATATTTAATATTATGATATTTTAAAAGGACAATTTGTACTTTTTGGTCACATGCTCAAAAAAGAAAAAAAATACTATAATTATTGCCCAATTTACCCCTTTAGAAATGCTTTAAAGCTCAATGTCACAGAGGGAAGTGCATGCCTCTTTAGTGAAAGACAACAGATAGCCTCGCCTTTTGTGAACAGCTGTGAGTCTGTTTTGCTTTGCCGCTGATGATGATCTGAGCTATAACCTAAAAGCAAACAAAGGAATCGTCATAAGAAGGAAAGAGGTGGTCGGTCACGTGGGAAGCGTGGACTGACCCTTTACATCAACCGTGAGCTCTACATTGTACGTCTGCCTCCTGCCCACTCCTTTTGTTCCCACACCTGTGCACACACACATACACACTCTCTTTTGTTACAGATTTGGATAGGTAGGCCCAACAGTCACTGAGTAGACCCTCGTAACAATAGAGCATTGTTTTTGGAGGAGAGGAGTCGGTAGATTTGTGGTAATTTTCTAGGCCTTGAGAAAGCTGAGCCATGAGAACTTTGTTCCATTTATCCAGGTTTGTGCGTATTATCCATCTGTTCAAAGTATGAGTGCATATATTAAGTAGCAGCCAGCTTAAGGGGTGAAGCCACTGCACGAATGCCATGAGCTGTGGGTCCTTTAATGACTCCAAAAAACATCCAAGTGTGAGTCTCAGTGGACCACATTTGCAGCTTCTCGCTCTAAAAACTGCAGCCACCTTGTTGTTGTGAGGCTATCGTGGTCCCCATGTGACACACACACACAGCAAGTCAGGTGCAGGTCCAACAGAACTTTAACCACGATGCATTACGGTGATCACGGGTGATTTATACCACACTAACCAGGCGCACACATCAGCACATTCATCTTACTCATGTAACCTAGATCAACTCCTTATCTCTGACACCATCTACAGGTTCATGGCCTCTCATTTACATTTACAGACCCTTTAAACATTGCAATATATCGCAGGGTTTACCTGCACTTCCTCTCCTTTGATCTAAATCTCGATTTTCTGGCTCCAATTACTGATGTAGGTTTGGTGGTGAGCAGTACGCTCAAATCCAGGGGGTATCACGCCTCCTCAAAAACCCAAAACACATGTTGTTAGTGACACTGCGTGCAATTTTAGGCAGGTAAAGTCTAGTGTATTATACATAAATGTATTATACAGCAACAATTGATGCTTGTACCATCTGCTTTTTAACAACAGTGGGTGCACTAAGAGAAGAACTATACTTTCCTGTTTCTAGGCGTATTTAACTGTAAGATAAAATGTGGATTATTTAAATGTTTTTGGTAGCTTTACCACGAAACAGTCTTGTATTCCTGAGAGTAATAATAGACTTCTCTTTCTGAGCTGACACTGGCCTCCCATGATGACTGCTGAGTGTTCTACCAAAGACTTAAATCTTTGTGTTTAAGGAGCTATTAATTAGCCAGCTCTCAGAACCTAATAGGACTCTAAATTAGGGCTTTATATAAGGTTGGTGCACTTGAAAGGTCAACTAGCTAAGCCTTAAATACACACAGACAATGGTAGTATCAATTTTGAGACAAATATAAAGTATCCTGTCTGACACGAGTGCCTAATTACAATGATAAAAATGGATTTGTGTCCAATTAGACAGGAGCTCGAAAATACAAGCTTTTCCTTATTTAAATAAAACTGTGCCCATGTTGTTGTTGAATTCACCGGTTTGTGTTTTGGAAAGTTTTGGAGCCATTATTCAGGAAATAGTTGAAACTATGAAATGATAGGTTTGAGAACATGGCAGCAGAATAATTGCAAAGCAAAGCTTTTAGTATGCCTTATGCAAGCACACAAGCATTAAGCTTTGTGGAATGTTTTTGGAAAAACAGCACATTACATGAACAAAAAGAATACAGCTGTAGGAAACTGAGGTTCATATTTTTCAGTGATATTTTTTTTTTTTCCACAGATGCTTTTGAATACTTGATTGGAGTACCTTTACAAATGCCAAATGCCATGTTTTGTTTTTTGTTTTTTTATGAAAATGGGAGAAATGCACTAGAGAAATGGTGCTTAAACAATGAACAAGGTTACCTTAGAATTCTGATTAGTACTTTTGATATCCTTTTGTGCATAGTGGACATGAATAAAAACAGAAAATAGCTTTGCATTTCGGATCTGCAATAATAACGACATATGTTTGTTATATTAATAGATTAATATATTTGGACTAAGGAACATTTAAAAAGGAGTCATTTGTTCATTTTTAGGGTTGGGAAAAGACGCAACAGGGACAGATGAGGCAAAGTTAGCTATCACATTGTGCTTAAACAAACTAGTAAAATCACTTCACCTCCACATCTGTCATATCAGTCGCCTTGTATATCCACTAACACCAGTGTTCTGACTGTGTTAATCACAAGTCATTGCTAGTCGTCACTCATCACTTCTAAAGAGTTTGTACAACTCTACTTGAACATGGACATGTGGAAGTTACTGTAAATAAGACAATCATAATTTTAAGATTTCATTACTTCACTTAAATCATTACCTAATCTTTTCCTTATTCCAAATCATATTTACAACATTTTACGGCTGCAGAAAGCTATAAAGTAGACTGAGAGTCATGTCATGAAGAGAGATGAATGTTCAGAAAGCATATATAGAGGGCACAGTGCCTTTTATCTAGTAATGCTTCCTGGCTTACAGTGCACCATCTTTTTCACATCAGAGGATAGGAACTGAAAAGAAAACTCCAGAGATCAAACAGACAAAGTTAATCAGAAGACAACCAAAAGACATGCATTGAGATGCTGTGAATCTCTTTGCCAGACCTGCTCCTTATTCTCCGCTCGCCTTTTTACACCTCTCCCTGAAGCAAACATGTGAGTCTCCCTCTGGACTTCAATTGTCAGCTCGAGAAGAGAAATATGAAGAGGTGGGGGTGTGGGAGGGAGAGAGAGAGAGAGAGAGACAGAGAGAGAGACAGAGAGAGCAAAAGAGAATGAGAGAGCAAGAAACAGAACAGGTGACAGGCACTGACAAAAGGACGAACGCTCTGTTAGGCTCGGTACAGAGTAACAGGGCCATGGGGACAACAGGGAACAATATCCTTACAGAAGAAAAATAGAAAAATAAAGACTAGGGCAACATTGACATCTATAGTAAATAATGTTTGTCAACAAATGAGTTATGGCGCTAAGCGGAAACAACTGCTTTGAGAAGTAGACAAAGGCACATTGTTGCAGGAGGAAGTTGCGTCTTTGTGATTTCTGTTGTCTTTACTGCCACATTCATTAACTCTAGACAGTCTCTACTGAATCTGTGGTTTGGAAGTAATATAGATGATTATGTGCAGGGCATAATTATGTTTTTATTTGTCCACACTATCATGCTTTAGTAGTTTTATGGGTTGGTTTATTAGTGTGCTCTCAATTATTTTAAAGTATTTCCGATTACTATATACAGAAAATTGTATTCTACAATAAAATACTAGGCACATGATTTTTTCTAAACTACTGGCAATTATAACAGACATTAACATTTCTGTGAAGTTCCATGCAATTATTGAAGAATTAGTTTGCAATTGTGGGTTCACAGCAGTCAATAAAGCTTGGGCTTACACATTTCAGGGTGACTTAATTTGCCAGCATCACAAACAATGTGGAGAGACTCTTTCTTAAGAGTCATAATCCTCCTCAAAATAAGCAGAAAATAAAAATAACAAACATTTCCTCTTTGCTTTTTTGTTACCTTAGGTCACATTCCTAGGTGTGCATCCACAGCATCCTCCTATTACTGCTGCTAAAAACAGTTCCTGACATATTTTTGCAGTACAACACGATGTCTGAAGCATGTTTCTATCATATTCTCAAGCTTTCCTAAAAAGCTCATATCTATAAAGTGTTTTTTTTGTGTTTTTTTGTCTTTCTTTAAAAACTCTCATAACCTGCACCACAAACATGATTGTGTCAAAAATAATTGTTGACAGGGAGAACCAAGGTGGAATCTATAGCCTTGTATTTTTGAATAAGAAGATATCACTAGATGTCCTCATTTCATACCACAAACTAAAGATTTGCTTTTAAGTGAAGAACATGAAACATTTTTAGTAGCTCCTCCTCTTATCATCACAAGGCACATATTTACCGACCAAATACATGGCCAAAAAATTTATAAATTACTGTTTACCTACATGCAAAGATGCAAGATAAACACTGAAATATCAAAGCACAAATATGTGCAAAAAAGCCCCTGGTATTGCTCATCAGTTGCAACTTCATTGTGTTCCTCACACATGTAGGAGTAAAATAAAATGTTGGCTTTCCATCTGCTCTCCTGAGCTCTGCTGACGCAGATTGACAAAAACATTGCATCAGGACATTCAACCAAGGAAACTTGTTTTATACACTCAGTGTCCACTTTATTAGATTCACCCCTACAGTCTGTAACTCAAATGATGCCTATATGGTTCATTTTTTTTCTGATATAGCGTTGTTGATTCAATTATTATTGTTATTATATATAATTTTTATTTTTAGTATAGTAAGTGATTGTGTTGCATTATATTTAGAGGTGACCCCGTTTGTAATGGGAAGGACAAAAGAAACAAAAAAACATATAAAATGTAGTCCAACACAACACCTTTACAACACTGTTAACAGAAACTGATTTTTTAATGAACTTCAAGGAGGTATCATTTATCAGAGGCTTGGATATCAGGTTGCATTCAATTGTGCAGATGTACATCTGATCATCTAAACATGATGTTCCATGTTTTTGACCTGTGTGGTATTTGAGACTGCACTGAAAACAACATGTTAGACAGCCCCTTATCTGTCTCTAAGAGACAATTAAATGAATAAATAAGTGTCAGTTGGACAACTATAGTAACAAATGCGTCTCTGGATGATATGCCTTCTTGGCAGTATAAACCGACTTAGAACCAAGAATTAATCCCTGGAGGATTTTACATACATCAACAACAACAACAATAACATCATATACTTAGGTGCCTTCTTTGTCCTCACTGATGTTATTTTGTGAGGTAGTAGGACTCTTCCACAGAACAAGGATGAGGAAATGTTTGATCATCTGAACAAGATTTTCCTCATGTCCATTTGGCAAACATAGGTAGTAATAAAGCACTGTAAAATGCATCTCTGTTGAGTCTTATGACATGGAAGACTTCCAAGTCTTCTCAGACAATGCATTATCGGAGTGCAGCATATTACGCTAAGCACAGCCTCTTTTCGTCAAAGAGATGAGGATTTCCTGGATGCCCTTCTTACCCTGAAGGAATTTGAATCCGAGCTTTCATACGAGTTGCCATCCATCCTTGGAACAACAACCTCAGCTTTTGTACTTGTTTCTCTGGTGTCCAAATCCTCCACTAATGCATTACTTCATGACAGATGGCACACACATTCTGTGTGGATTCAAGGCTGTCTCTGCTGTCCACACACCTTTGACCATGTCCTAGCCTAGAGAGCTACACCAGCTTGTCCCTTTTACAAAGTCGTGGCTCAATTATCATTGTCATTGTGAAATCCAACCCTGCTTGCTTCGCTCCTAATGAGTAGCTCCCTCTGGATTTTGGTTTTCCTGTCACTCTTTCTAATTCAGCTGAAATGTACCTTGTTGAAACACTGAAACATTTTAGGTCTCTCTGACAGGGAAGTATTCCTGTTCTCGCGTCTGCCCTGCAACCATGTCTTCTCTGACAGTGGCACAAGAGTGGCAGGCTTTCTATCTCTGTCTGCTTTGCAAAGTTGCATTCTTATGTTACCTGTGCTCTGCTCTTGTCTTCTTAGACAGCAGTGTGGGATTGGTGTGCACTCTCTCTCCCCACCTCCCTCTGAAGACCCTTGTAGTGAAACCCTGTGTGAGGGGATTATTGCTGCCGCTGCCTGTCGCTCCCCCAATCCACTGTCTCACTTACTGTGCAAATCCAACAGAAAACTCCCATTGTACAGGAGTCTGGGAAATCGTGTGTGATATCCTGTCTTACAACCTATATTTGTGGTAAACAAAACCAGAAACCATTTCTGACTTTCATTATTAGGCTGACCAGTAAGCCACGATAGAAGATACTTCTATGCGGAGGATAACATCTTTTTTGCTACAATTCACCGCCCTTATGGAATTGAAGAAATTTTAATTTAAAGATCAGCAGATCAGAATTACTGCATCACCCTACTGGAACAATTTAGCCAAGTCGATTTTATTTATAAAGGTGCATTTAAAAAAACAAATTAATTTAGATTTACAGTACACAGATATTTGTACAAATGCCACAGCCACAAAGGCTAGTGAAAGGCCAACAGAGAAAAGCAGAGAGATTGTGGTACTGTGGCACACAGATATGATCCAGCACATACTGGTGCAGTCCTGGTGCATTGTACTGGGAACCATTATCACAGTTGGATGCTGGTTTATGTTTGATGCCCAGACAGATAGCTTCCCGTGGCATGGATTCTCAGAGGACCAGGTTGGTACATCAAGGACTGTCCGACCCAAAAAGTGTTCTTTGTGGTCCATCATTTTGGTTTCCACAGGTGGTGGAGCCCTGTGAGGAGCCCTGTGTTTACTTTCTTGCAGTCTCTATTAGAACAGGCTCTGCAACACTGATCTCTTTTTGTCTCAAGGGTTTTCAGCAGGGATTGGTCTTTAATCAGTCCTCTCTCCCCTCTTTCCTCAACTATTTCCTGCAAGCCCTTGCAGGTGGAAGTATCTGGTGGAAAGTTTCTCTATGCCTCGGTAATGGTGGTACTTCAGACCTTTTCAAAAAGCTCTTCAAGCCCTGTGGTTAGATGTCACTCTGGTTATTGTCTTTTTCTGTTATCTTGTTACTTTTAACTTGGCTAAAATTGACTGACATTTATGCCACTTGGTCCATCCAAGC
Source organism: Larimichthys crocea (assembly GCF_000972845.2). Lineage (NCBI taxonomy): Eukaryota > Metazoa > Chordata > Actinopteri > Sciaenidae > Larimichthys > Larimichthys crocea. The sequence goes on from NC_040013.1 coordinate 14,073,492, forward strand.
TGAACGCTTGAACAAAAAAGTTAAGTAGCGCTAAATGTCTATGCACTGTTTACGCCCTGTGTCTATAGGCTTGTAGGGTGTGCAACAATTTGAACTGGGTTCTTGGTAAACTCCTGTGTAAACAAAGGCATACTTTTTGGCTGTGCCATGGCATTTGTTGGCGTCAAGCAGGAATCTTCCCTTGGGTTTTCATGTGTCGGATATTGATTACAAGTATGGCTTTGTAGTCAACACCCTGAGATTTATCAGGTTCCTCTAGAGTTCTATTTGCTTACGTTGGTACAATATAGCAGGACAGATGGATTGGGTGATCATTGTGCAAAGTCAGCCATATGTTCACATAAGTTAAAAGCAAATGCAAAAAAGTTCTTTACATCCATCCACCCTGCTGACGCATTACTTACTGTACCACTATGTTAATGTCAAACCATTATCTATTTCTAACCATGTCACCATCATCTCCTTGTTTAAACTTTTTTTTTTAATTATTTTACACACACCGAGGGGACTCGTTCTCTATATTCAGTGTCTTGACCGTTTTGACCTGAAGTAATATCATGAATATTGCAACTTACATAATGTATTTGATTATACAACTTGATAATACAGAAAAAAAAAACACATTTTCTGACTCTTTCAGCTCAGGAGCAGAACTTTGGCGATCAGTTCCTTCATGTGATCCTTCAAGATGGAAGCCCTGTTGCTAAACTTGGGTGTGGAGGCAGTCGGGTTTTGAATGCAGCTGCAGGCCAGAGCATCAATAATAACAGATGGACGACAATCACAATCCGGTATGATATGTTTCTCCTACTTTTACCTCTATTCCTCAAATCATTATCACTGTCTTAGAAATAACACTTTTTGGAATCAGTGTTGAACATAATATATATTTTGTAACCCATTATTTTTTGAAAAGGGAAGAAAAACAAGATTGTTAGCCTTGTTTTTATGAATCAGGATGTCTCTGTGTAGTGGAAATACAGTAATTGTCACAGTAAAGAAGCCGCCAAGGGCAGATGATATCAGGCAATTAAAAAGGAAAAGAATCAGCTTCACCAATTTAATTCCTGCACTGCCACTTCCAATATAAAGTAACTCAATTGCAACATATTTCACTTTCATGATTTTCAAAAACCTAAATAAGAGTGAAGAAAAAAAATGTGAACAAAATCAAAACTTTGAATAAGTACTTACAGTGTGTGTGTTTTTTTTTAAGACATTATGTTTAGTGAGATTTTGACACAATGTTGCATGTTATGGTCGCTTTGATAAAGCCCTGTTAAAGTTTATCTGTCCAGTAGCTGTCCACATCAGTGCTGATCAGAGAATTTGTTCTCCAGTGATACAGAACTACAATGAAAGCTCACTACATCAGACAAATCCCAGGTTTAATTCCCTGGATCGCTGTGTACCTCAGCAACAGTGCAAGTGACGTGTCAAAATGTCAGTCACATAAACAAAGGAAACTATCCAGTGTGCTCGTAGTTTTAGCACGGTGAGTACAGTCCGCGGTCTTAACACCTAACACTGAAATTCCAATTATATATTCAATGTCATTTCAATATTTGAAACTTATTTTTAGTTTTATTGTTTTGATAGACAAAACTGAGCCATCCGTGGTGTCATTTAGATCACTTACAGATGGTCCACAGTGAGATTTAGGATCATCAACCTTTGATATTCAGTCTGTTGAGAAAATTGGCCATTTTGGTGAATGCTTGTAGAACATTTTCCTGTAAGTGCCCGAGACCCTCTAATCTTGACTACATAGAGTAGGCAAATTTACACCCTCTGAATGACTCAGTGGTTTTCTTATACTTTGAAAATTGTTATGATCTTATATAGGCTCCACTGGACATTTTTTAAAAGGTCTGGCACACATGATGACACATAGTTCAGTGACTCATCAATAGATCCAGGCTGTCCAGATTAATAAATGTGAATGTTGAAAGTAAAATGCAGGCCTACACACTTCACCAAAGCATTTAAATGTTTGTTTGTTTGATCTTATACTCTATTTTCACTATTTGTTGGTTTAATCTATGCATGTACTTTGTTTTCCATGATTCAAACTCATTTTGTTTTTAGCAGTTATATTTCTATTTAGATTCTGTGTCGTATGAATATAATATAAAGCTCTTTTCCATTAGAAAGTCTGAATTCGTTTGTGAATGTTTTAAAAGTTTCAGTGTTTAAGCTTAAATGTGGGCTAAGTGATTCTAGATAATGCAAATCTAACCCAATATACTTTTTTCCACTCCGTGTGCCAAGAAACTCGCAGCAAACCTTTAGATTGAATGCATGACATGACACAAAATGATGACAAAACATAATATGACACATAAAAATAAATAATGTAAAGATATATGTAAAAAAAAATATGTATGCAAATGCTTTTATGTTGAGCCTCAGTAACACAGTATAGTATAGTGCATGAATAGCATGGCACAGTCTGGAGTCAGATGGTAGTGGCTTTGTAAGATTAATAATGTAATAATCAAAAGCAATTACTTCCCACACTTATCTCTAGATTTAGCTCTTTCTGGGTGCAATTGTTCCTTAAAAGCTACAAGCAGCAAATGTAGCAACTATTTTGGAATATCAGGATAAAACAGTTGACTTCTGAGCATTTGGCAACCGATTTGCAACCGGATCCACATGCATTTGTGCTACTTGCTAGTTTCATCCAAATAGGTGTGATCACAATGCTTCCTCATGCACAGCTGATCTTCTGTCTCAGTAGTGCACACAGGCGTATAGCTCAAGCACTCTGGGGCAGAGTGCTGCTGGGCTCTGGCTCTATTTAGGCTTGATCGGTTCAGCAATTGTATTCATATGCAAATGAATGCATGACATCATCTGGTCATGTTTAAGCAGTGAATACCTACTTTCCTTGGATGATAGTTGGCAACAATGAATACAGCTGCGGCAAGTTGCTGTCAGTATCTATGCGGTGCAGGGATGTGGTTGTATTTAACTGAAAATAATCCGAGCTTCAAACAGGGAAATACAAATCGCATGATGTCACTGTAACACAGACACATCTCCCTCTTTTTTCTCATTTTCTTCCCTCTTCGACCTCTTCTGGTGACTTACAGAACATCAAAAAAAAGAGAAAGTCTTTGCCTTTTGCTTTCACATGAATACATTTAAACTACTTTGACTCGCTCATGTAATACACATAGCTGGCTGCTTTTTGCACCGATGCAGCATTGTTGACATGAAGAAGTGATATAACGTCGTAGCTACTATGAAAAAAAAGGAAAGGCACTTCGCTTTCTTGATGCTCATCCATGCTGAGCTTTTATGCACTGTAGTTTTGAAAATGACATAATTGCTGCATCAAGTAGCTATGATGATGAGCACAAAACAACACAAACAATGCGAAGAGGGTTTATTTAAATAACATTAAAAGCCCTCTAGTGGGTGGCGTACACAGCTGTTCTTGCAGCTTAAATGTTTTAGCTCTACATTGTTCACACTCCAGTAGCAACACTATTTAGGTAATAAATATACATAAATCAAAATATAACATAATAAAATATTCATATTCCAAAACTCAGCATGAAATGATATCTAAGAGTTTAGTTTTTTTTTTTTTTTGACCCGGTCCCATTTGCAGTTCTGTCAAAGCCACAGAGGAAAGCTGTTCATTGCTAATCATTCTCAACAAAAGGATGAAAGACATTGTGAATATTTAATCGAGAATTTAGCAACCTCTTCTGACACTAAACATAATTGAATGGATCACACTTTTCTTTTGAGCAGATTTTGTAGAGCAAGATTGCCCTAAAACAATCAAAACAATCCAAACAGGCTGCCATATACATGAACCATATGGAGACCTCTTCATTAAAATGAGCCAAGAAGAGCTTGCATTTGATTTACTTTCACTTTCTACTCTGTCTAAAACTGCAGTCTGTCTGGAAGTCTGCATGGAATAGAAACAGCAGGTTTGGTTTGAGGGATGTAGGATATTACAGCTTATATTTATTCAGGCGCGCTATCAATAGCTATGCAGATTTTCTGAATGTAATGGTGTTACGGTGCATTGTGTTTTCCAGTGAAAGAATGTGAAATGGACAGGCGGATTGATGGTAGATGTAAAACCCTCAAAATATTACCATAACATAGCAACTTTAAAGTATGTTTCCTGTTTCTAAAAATATTTAATTGGATTTTTTTTTACAATTAAATTTGTAGCACTCCTACACTTTATACTTGACAAGACAGAAAGCCACTACTGAAATGCCCCGTGCTGCCATATAACTTCAAAAAGGGGAGTGTGCAGTGGAGGGACGCTGTGTCATTTTTCATTTGGGGAGGACATATTTGTTGTTGTTGGTTTGTTTTCTTTCTTTTTTTTTCCTTCTTTCTTTTTTTTTGATGTCTGTTTTCCTTTGGGGATGTTTGGGGCAATACTGCTACGATTAAAAATTTGAGAGAGGCAGACACTCCCCAAACACTCCCCTGGTCATTTTTGTGAGGCTGTGTACATTATTGTTTGAATCCCGTCGTGCTTAGCATTGACTATTTGGAGTCATTTTTCTTTGCACATAGTCAGAGATTAACAAGGATGACACATAGCATTTCTGCCGCATCACATTTCTTTCCTTGTCACAGGTGAACTCAGAGTCCCTGGCAGATAGATTATTCAAATTTATGCTATTTTTGTGGGTACGTTTTTTTTTCCTTTCTAGTCAAAGGAATGGCAGTAGTGTGCATGGCTCTGACTTAGTGGGACTATTCTTTTTTATGTCTGAGGATTTTATGTCGAGCATCTCATGGGTGTTTATGTTCATGCTGATTTCTTTTTAAAATGCACTGGCTATTTAGTGTCAGTATAGAGCCAAGCATCAATACCTGGCCATTATATCTGCAATTTTCTGAAATGTTGAATGCTGTTGAAATGTCAGTATTATGCTTAATCATGGAAAGTACAGGGCCCAACATATAATCTGCATGTTTATTAAGTGACTGGATAGAGTGATGTTGCCTGAGACATGATGTTTCTCTTGTACACATATTGTACATCTGAAACAACTTGCAGTCAGTATTCTGCTCAAGGAGACAATGGTATGTGGACAGGGTGAGCCAGGGATCAATCCAGCAAACCTATGACTAATGCAGAGGCCAGGGAGTTTGTAGCACTGTCTCTCTGTTGAGAATTTGAAGTCTGAGGCCTAATCTGAGATAACTCCTTTTACAACTTCCCTGTTATTTTCTCGAACTTCAAAAATTTCCACCAGAGACACAGCAGACGATGTACAAATGTTTTTACAGGCTGAGTAGAACTGCCTTCAAGAAGTAAGTTGATCCTCATGTGTAAAATTAGTAGAGTGTCCCTTTTTAACCCACCCTAAGTCTTCACATATCTTTATAGATGACCTTATTATGCACTCTTACTGTAGGCTATTTTCTATCAGTCCCGCCATTCCACTCCTACAGTGGAGTCTGTCTCCTTAAAAGTTGGTTACTCATTTCTGAGTCAACCAGCCTTCCCTGCCTCAAATCGTCTATGTCCTGAAGCAATATGTTCTTGCTTTAAACACAAAAGCACATCTAAAATATTAAAACCATTGTGTTGTTGGTAGAAATGCATAAATAAATAACTAACATGTTGCTGTCACTGTTACTTTACACTCATACTCATACACAATACATGTTGGTCTTTAAATAAGTGGAAAGTGCTAGCACTTGCATTGCATGTGGCATTCACAACAGTCACCTCGTCAAAACTTACATTTAATCATGTTTTCGTTCACCACTGAATGCTGTTTTGATGTGAAGTGTACATGTGAAATGTTGCCTAGCAACAGCTGCTGTAAAAAGAAGAAAACAGCCGAGTGCTGTGAGAAGAAACTCTCAATTTCAAATGAGTGGCACAAATGCAGAGTCTGAGTTGTTTGAATGTATGGACACTGAGAAAGAGAGTTCTGTCCAGGTCAGAAACACCTGTTCACCTCTGTCCACTAACCCGGTGACACGCTTGCTAATAAAGAATTAAGAGGGCTGCTCCGTGTCCATTGGTCTGCTGTGCATTTTGGTGTACACACAGGGGTGTGTAGGGTTATAGGTAACTCAAAAGTAAAATAACCAGCGCTGTATTTAGTGTTTATCTGAGTAATGGCTGAAGTAATCCCTTTGCAGTTTGGAAAAGTAATTAGTAAACAGCAATTGATTACTTTTTCGAACAGTGGACAGAGCCCATCCTTAGCAGTTCCCCAACTGGGCATTAATGGCTAGAAGAGTAATGGGGAAACAACGTGGATTTTGGGGATGTGCCATCCCGTATGTGCAATTGGGTGAGACAGTGGGGTCTTAATATTAAGCTTCTTTTTTTAAAATCCACATCCTCTTGACACAATGCCAAGTGTGAGGTAGTGTGTTTATCAATCACACTGTATTCAGCGTTGTATTGACAAGTACCCCCATAAAAGATTAATCCAAGAGGCAACCAGCAGCCCTGCCTTCTCACTGGGAATTTCTTTTGTGAAGCCCCACAATGCCAAGAGGCTTGCTGTGTGCTGTCTAATTGTATTGCTGGAGATATAATGATAGAACACAGGCTACCCAAATTAATTGAGGCTTGCCTGTCACAGTACAAATTATGCAGCAAATGCTGCAGTGCCGCGTGTGAGAAAGTCACTGCACCAGAACCAGAGCAGGCATTACAGTCAATGTAGGTGTAGATCATGGGCTGATACGGGGCTTGTTGCACTTAAGGAAAAACCAACAAACAACCCTGATGTGTTGTGTAGCAGGTGCTGTGGTTTAATGTGACATTAATGCGTGATTGTATGAATATTGAGTTCAATTTCTCTCTTTTCAGTCACACCTAATGTGTACCTCGACAGCCTGTCATGCTAAGAAGAATATCAAAGTAACAGGTGGTACTAATCTTCCTTATATGTGTAATATGAGTGACCCATTTACATTCTGTCTGCTCGCAGGTATGAAACACTACTGAGCATAGTTGCAGAACTAATAGACTCTTAACTCCAAATCACTAAATTACTTGCAAATTATAAATTCAGCACTAACGTGTTCCACATTATCAGTTGCTTTTTGTTAGAATCTGAAATATGGTTATAATAATAAGCCGTTGAAAAAAATACATCTTGCCTATCAGCCAGTGAACACTGTTGCAAGGGCACTAGTGCAGTGCATGATGTTTTACTGCCATCTGTTGCCAATGCTTTCAGATGTTTTATGCAATAGTAATATTTTAATGATGATCCTCCCTCATTATTAATTTTCTGCAGGGGACTGTGAAGGAGGCACATTCAAGTAGGATTGTGAACACCAACCATCAGGTTTAACAAATACCTTTGTGTAAAGGTGCTGTGCTGAAAATATTTGCAGGGTCCCTTAACATTGCAGGTAATATTTCAGTGGTGATCCTTGGGAAAGTTGCAGTGATGCTGTTGCACTGAATTAGTCACACACAAGACACGCTCTAAATGAGGATGTTAGAGATGACAAATCACTTATGATTAGAGCATTAGCCAGATGAAGAAATGCATAAATGATGATGGAGTAAGTAGAAATGATTACAGCCATATTGTGTTTTTGTGTGTTTGGAGGAAATGAAATATTCACGTGTTTTTTGTTTGTTTACCTCAAGTTGAGAATTTGCCTTTGTTGGTCCTTTGAGACCGAGCACTGAATGGTGCACAGGGAGCCCAATGAGGAAATTACACAGTACTTCATCTCTGTATTAGATAAACCCCGGCCTCTTTTTCTTCATCTTCACTCATATGTTTGTTTGTGTAATGTAATCCATTGTGTTTTTTTGTTTGTATCTCTATGTGTGTATGTGTGTGTGGATTGCGAGTATCTGGGCCTTTAGGGCATATTCCTAGCTGTCTAGCTACTAGACCGAGTAAAGTAGTCATAGTCATCTTTATAAATAGTCATTTTTGCCTTAGAGCAAGACCAATGTAAATTAGCCCGGTGGAGCATTCAATGTGCTCATGAGAGCTCATCATGTAACATCATCCTGTTTGCTTAGTGAGCATGCTCTCTGTGTCTCATAGGGACAGTCTTTGTAGCATTAGCAGGCCAAATGAAAAGCTACTATAGTAAGCACCGAACTATGTTCCAGCTACCCTGTGCTAGTGGGAGATTTCTAACAGTATTGTGATGTTTCATACCTCACTAGCACTTTTGCTGCACACAGATATGGGCTTTAATATGTGATAATTCCAGTTATATCATAAGGATCTTGAAAGTAAACACTGGGCCAGGTAGATTTCAGAAGTCACTCACTGAGAATTGGAGAATGACCTGAAGAAACAAACCTGGCACCCTGAGGATGGTGATAAATGTTTTCTGTGGACATTAGGTTGCATTTCACGTTTGCAGGTTTAAATGTCCCTTAATAATTTATCAGTGTGTGTGTACAAAACAGCTCCCATGATTTACACACCTGTAATTAGTCCTACCTGAAGTTGTATGCATGTGACTGCCTTGGGGAGGTGTCCTGGAAGGCTGTTTCAAATTAGCAGGAGGGTGATTGCCCTCATTGTTTCCATCTGGCCATTAAAAGCAGACTTTTGAGAGTTTTTCCTCATCAACAGTGGTGCAGGGCAAAGGATGGTTGAATGAAATTTTCACATAATCAGATTTTTGCAGATCAGAGATGCATTATGTGTGTTACGTGTCCACAGGCAAGCAATGAATAAACGGAGGAACAAAAAGTGCACCGTATAGATTACTCCCTAACAGAAACGTGTATGTGTGCATGACCCTTTGCATAATGTGCAGCCCCGTAAAGAGGCTGCGATTGCATATTGCTGGTATAAAGCCAATGATGAATTAGAGAGAGGGAATCACTTGACTTTGCCAAAGCTGGAATATGACACAAGTAGACCAGCTACTTAACATTATGGCTGCAACATTAATGACTAGTAGAATTGTATATTTCCCCAGAGAGACACAAGGGGTCAAATGATAAAATTGTCTTCCTACTCATTAGATTTATAATGTATATCTAGTTTGTGCCCTCATTTTTATCATTAATTAATCCTGAATGACATAATGAGCACTTACACCCATGATAATGCTTTCGCAGGCTGATTTGTTTGCTTCTTATTGTTGTTTATATATATATATTATATTTAAAATAGTAATACATATCATGTACTGTGCTTGGTGAAGTGAAATCAACTGGTTCTGACTCCTCTGCACTGTCTCAGTATGCTTTAGCTAGAGTGTATATGCAGACGTTATTATTTATATGAGTTGAGGAACACAACAACTTAAAGATTATCACTGCAGCACTGAGCACAACCCTATTTATGTACGCATGATTTCAATCCAGCGGTGGAAGCTTCTCTCTATTTTTGTTGTCTCTCCTGGGTCTTAGGCGTTAGCAGAGAATGCAAATGCAGAACTGTTTCCAATCCAATCTACCAGTGCATAAAGCGTCTCAGAAAATGACATGTAATGTATAAGAAGTCAGACATTGTCACTTTATAGCAGAGCCTCAATGGTCACATTAGCAGCTTCACTGCTGTGACTGCTCTGTCTGACTCTCCACCAGAATGTTTTTCATGCTTTGCTGGATTTATTGTGAGTATCAGATAGCTCAGCCTTTCTAACTGACCCTGGTGTGTCTTTGTTCTCTCTTCACAGATACAATCTGCCTTTTGGCAAACAAGGTGGGTCATGTATGATTGAAATAGCTGCAGATAATGGCACAGCTCAGCGTCTCGAGGAGTTCGTGTCACAACCCATGTCAGAGGTAAGCTGACCTGCGTGCAGTCAAATCAACCCTTTGTACTACCATATTCTCAAATTAGCATTTCTAATCCGTAATCAAGTCTTTTGTATCTGCTTCTTCTTAGACATATTAAAATGTTAATTACTGAAATAACTTGCCATGCATGACTTCCATCCATGAGCGAACAATCAAAGGAAGTACAGCTTTTACAACCAGTTATACACTGCTCTTTGAGAGAATGTCATTACGTTTTAAAACAATTTGCATATCAATCATAGTTTGGATTAGTCTTTGTCTTACTCTATTCACTTATGTTTAACATCATTATCTAACTTTCTTTGAATCAGGTGAATTTAAGGATAAACCTGCTCATGCAATACATTTTATTCTTTTCTATTAAATGGGCGTTCAGACCAAAGGAAAAAAAGATTCAAGAGGCTGAGTTGGCGTTGCTTCAGGTGCTTTTGAGACATGAAAAAACCACAACGATGACATGAAAATAATCTAGGAATTCCAGTTTGAATGATAGGTCTATGAGTTTGCAGCCTTTCAGGTGCCAGAACCCTGCATAGCAGTTTCTAAAATTATGAGGAAATTATTAGGAAGTATCACAGCCACAATCTTTTTATCTTTTATCATAATCATCATGAGATAAACAAAAATGAGCGCATCATTCATTTTACAAAGTAATCTTCCAGGAATGTGCGCACATTTGACTGGCCGCCACGGCACCTTGCCAGATGATGACAAACAACTCTGCATTTTTTCAGTCTTAAAGCAGCCTCAGTCTCATTATTTAACAGCATTTGTAATCAAAATTACTTGATTAGATAGTTTCTAACTGAAATCCTGATTCTGTTGATTGTTTGTCTGTTTAGGCAACATTTAAATTTTTTTAATAGAGAAAACATTTGAATATGTCCCTCATAGTAAAGTTCTGAATAAAAATATTGTTTTGGAGTTTGTACTCAGCACTACTTAATCAAGGAATACTTTTAAAGGAAACTGTTAATTGTGTTAATTGAAAGGTTTATATGAGCTAAAAGCACCTGGCACCTGCTGCCTGTAGATAGAGCTAAATTATGGACTCTATGGGTGTGCAATTTTTATGTCCTTAACTATTAATAGAACTCATGAAAGCAGCATCATGAGCAGATTAGCCACATGTTTTCAAATCCAGCCCAGCACACTGTTTTAAGTAGCAGCAGTCGCTTTATGAATAAAGAACAGAAGCTACCATTTACAACACTTGCACCTGTTACATCATTTGCCACCCTGCAAATAATGTCCTTAATGGGAAGAATGTAAGCTGCACTAAGCACTAAGCTAGTTCTCACTTGTTAATCACAGACTGATCTTTTCACTCTGGATCATTAATTTGATTAACAACACCTATATTTGTTATTAAATTAATAATTTTGTTTTTCACTCTCAAAGACGCAGAGAGGGGCTCAACCTTCCCACAGGCTCAACATGCCTCCCTTCCCTCAATGTGATTTATGGTCATCTAATTTGAGATGCCAAGATGTTTTTTTTTTTTCCCTCCCCCCTTCATAACACATTTATTATCTTTGTTGCAGTTATGTTGCATTTTGGTTGCCAATTACCCTTTGCCAACTTTTATAGAAGAGTAATGTATTACCATGATTTAAAGATATGCTGAACGGATTGGTTTTGCTTGTAGTTAGCACCGAACAACAGTCAAATTAAACAAGACGAGATTTGTACACTTTAGACAACAGATTATATTTGCTGGCATATGACAGTTGAGCTTGGCGCAAATCTAATTCAATTACATCCAGTAAGAAGTAAGTGATTTTAAACCAGATTAATAAAATTGATGCAATATGACATTGCGCTGCCACAGAGGAGCTTTAAACCAGCAGTCCACACATGGCGATGCTGCAGACCTTAGTGAGACAGAGGCAGTTTAGAAGATGTCAGTGCCACACTACTCACCACAACTACCAGATAAACTAGTATTTGCAAAATTATAGGTGATAATTGATGGACCAGAAAATAAAACAAGTCATAGACACTATTACTATTGCAGCTTAGATTCAAAATCAACAGGAGCAGTGACCTACAAAAACGAGATCAAACATGTCATTATTTTTGGGTGATTATACACTAATGAAAACATCTATTTGCATATTATGTTCAATTTCTGGTATATTCAGAAAATATATATAACACAAGGGAGCTTTTAAATCTCACAGACTGTCAGTGTCAGGGTTCAAGAGCTGAAGTATTATGAACATACTGACTACGTCTGCTACATTGAAAGCTTTTAGTGCTCATTTACAATTTACTGCCCAATAAGTTTTTTCCCTAAAGACATTGTGTTTTTCAAAGTGACCAAGCTGCGCATCGAAACATCTGAACAGGCCTCATATGTACATAAGACTATCTAGAAATGCAATAATGAAATAGATGCCACGTTGACTGATGCCGCTTTCAAACAGAAGTCAAGAATCAGCATACGGCACTTATGAACTCACTTTGTGAATCCACTCACATCAGTCATGAATATTACATCAGCGGGTATTTCAAATGGACTCCTCTCATAAACATGGTAAACACACTTGAAGGCACCATAAAAAGTCATTCCATATCAGCCCATCACAATCATGCAGCTCTGGTGGCTCATAGCTGGTTATATCACATAAAATACACTTTAACTCATTGTAAAAGTATGCTGCCACAGCTGCTTATTTTATTTGAATCTTCTGCTTTGTTAAAGGCTCTCAAGTTTGCGAAGACATTACTACACGTTCTCATGAACCCTGTCACCCGCGTGTTTTTATAGGCTTTCATATATGAAGCAGTTATGTCATTTAAAGCTTGCGTTAAGCCAACGTCCCAAATGATTACATGGTCTAACACTTCACTGTCCCTCTACTGAACACCTCCGCTGCAGCTGTCCAACACCTTTCCTCGAATGCCGACATGTAGTCATGATGAATGATACATTTGAGGGATGTCAAAGCTAAGATCCAGTATAATTTATGTTCACGGTGTCATTTAAAAAATCATATTTTATGGATTCCATAGAAAATTAGATATTATTAGCATATCTTTGAATATGTACTCTACCTTAAAGAAGCTTTTTTTTTTCAGAACTGAGCCTTGCAGACAGTGAGTAGGATATATTACATCTGACACTTCCTTCCATAATAACACAATTGTGTCTTTCAGAACTTCAACTCTTTAAATGACTTGAGGGGCCTGTACTGTTAAAGTGAGGTATTAAATCTAATAATCCTCTGTATAAAAAAAAAAGCTGCTCATACTGGCCATAACCACATGTGATAAAATGCCTGCATTTATGTTAACAAGCTTCAACACAGATTGTGAGTGCAGTCAGCACCCACCTCCCAGAGCTGTTGGCAACTGGAAAATGTTTGCCATGCAGTCGTGGGTAAAATACTGAATGTTGTGTTCAAGTGACAGTAATAAAGTACCTGGTTAATAAAAGACTCTAAGTAGTTACTTTTTTATTTTAACATTTTAGGTTGTGCAGAATATTAAAAACATTTCCTCCTCTCTACCCCTCTCTACCTCACATTACATCATGTTAACCCCTAAAGCACACCAATTTAAAAGGCTAACAAAGCACTAGCTACAAGATAAGTAAATATCATTATAATATCATCAAAGATTAACATTAGACATGAAAAATTAATGTAGGTAACATTAGCTAGTTAACTATATTTCCACCTGCATTATGTGCAACTTATTTCAGTATCCTTGTGGAAGTTAGAAGAGCAGTTTTTTAAAACCCGAGTGTTTTTTCAGGAGACACGGCAAGCTCTTCCTGGTAACTGTTGTCTTTTTTATATTTTGGTATAAAAAGTGTCGCCAGATGCAGCCAAGGATTGTAGCTAGAAACTGCTCTTCTGGGTTTTGTTCAGTCATCATGGCATCGTGGTCAAAATACAGGTGGTGCTTATTTTTCTTCCAGGCAGCTGGCAACTTGGCATCTGCAGCAGAGGTGCTCCTCGCACACTCTCCACACTCAATCCACACATTTAGAGCGGGATAGTTGTAACAAAGGTGAAATGCAAACATAGAGTAATAGAGAAGTAGATTACAGTTTCAATTACTCCAATGAATAGTCAAAGGAACATGAAAAGAACTTGCTCCTCTCTTTTTGCTACCCACCCTTCTTGAAATGTTTCAAATATATCCACATTATTTTGTATATTTTGAAGTAAAGTAACAGAAAAGGTCTTTGTTTCTACTGAACAAAATGAAAACGTTCAAATTATAGTGGTTGGATCTGTACGTGTGATTATTACACAAATTAATTGAATTCTAAATTGCAAAAAAAGGGGAGACTGTAAATTATATAACTATTTATACATTGAACAGAAAACCACATTGACTGAGGGGGCTTTATTTTAAAACCAGTGTCACCCTGTTTCATATTTTTGAAATAATGTTTAATGACGCTTTGATAAATGTTGATTTGTCTTTCATAAATTAATCATCATGCATGGTGCGGATATGAAAGTATTATGTAAATCTTCCAAATAGAAAACAGTATTCAATATTCATTTGAATAACCGGGGGTCACTGCTTTGAATGAAATATATGTAATTTAGTTTTTTTTTTTTTTATGCAGTTTTACTTTTGTAGCAGACACAATTATGCCTCACTTGTTTAATTGACCGTTATGGTACGATAAGCTGCAAGTTCAAAGAATTTATCTACATTAATTCTACCCAATTACCTTGCACATCAAAGAAAGCTTGCAGCATTTTTTTTTTAAAATACCACTCTCCCAATGTATCGGATGTGCATTTTCATACATAGGACGTCAGTAGGACTGAAGAAAGAAAGGATCATTACTCCATTTTCCTGTCTGGGTCATGCAGAATAACATCAGCTGATAGTGTTAATCTTTCTTGCTGATCTTAAGATACAGTAAGGTCCTGTTAATGTAATAATAATGTTAATATATTCACACACAAACACTGATATTCTGTTTTTAGCTGCAAAGCTCATACTTGAAGGGGGACATACATATTCTATGATTTAGTGAGATTTACTAAACGATATCACTGATCACTGGCTTTCCACCATTTTTTGCAGGGAACGTTTGGACCCATATTTCTTGGGGATGTTTCGTCCCACTGGGAGATGCATGACGGGAGCGCAAAGGGAGCGAGGAGATTCATTGGATGTATCAGGGAACTTCAGGTCAACTCAAAGGAGATTTTCCTGGTGGGTGAGGCGGTGAGAGGGAGAAACATCAAGAACTGTGACCCACCTGTCTGCCAACACCTTCCCTGTCGTAATGGAGGAACTTGTGTCAGGTACTAGGTCACCTTTTACATGAAAGAAAAATAACTAAACTACCTTTGAACTACTTTGAAGTCATTAAAATTATAAAATCCAGGTTCTCTAATACATTTTCCCTCTGCGATAACAGGACATAACATGCAAGAAATGACCCCAGAAATGAGGTGGAACTAGGGTTACAGACATGCATGCGTCGGGGTGTTTACTGGACATGGCTTATGCTTTAAATAACAAAGGTTAGACCAGCTGTTTCCTCATGTGACTCAGTATGAAGCAGGGCTGTCACAGCCAGTGTTTCTGTTGTAGGAATATATATTCCAGTTTAAATTGTTTTCCCAATCTCAGAAAACATGAATGAAACTGTGGCTGTGCATTGGGAGCTTTGAGCACGCACATCCCTGACAGCCAGCCACTGAAATGACAGTTTTGGCTCCTCTCCCCAGCACCAACCATTTCTTAATGCAGAACTGTCGAGTTTATCTTATCTACTCTGGACTAATTTCAATTTAGGTCCACTTTAGGCTAACTGTGCTCTGTGAGATATAGGACTGGGACTCAGTATCAGCAGAAAATCAACAGAAATGGATTATTAATGAATAATAATGAATTAACTGAAAGTTTCATCAAATTTTGATTGGGATATCCCTATGGAGCCTTTTTGTTTAAGGATGATCTGAGTGTGAATTTAATTTAGTTCATTTAATTTGGTCGCAAGCCACTGTATTTCTAAATACTTTTTTTTTTATTTGACAATAGTCTAACTTCTACAAGGACTGCTGCTTTGCAGGTTGATTAGTTTTTCAGTGTTTGAGTTCTTTGAGAGTTTGTAGCACTGCATCAGTTAAATTTACAACACAACATAAACGTGCAATAACGGAAATTCAGGCGAAAAGGAAACTGACAGCTTCAGTGCGATCACGCCTGCTGTCCCTCAGTTCAGTAACACCTCTGTGAGGAGTCAGCACAGTAACAGAGGTCACTTAGTTGTTGAGTATCTTCCTGCTCCATTCATAATTTTAAGTCCACCTCCTGCTGATGACTTCTAGCTTTGGCTTTGACATTATATGACATTCAACACAAACAACAAAATAACCCCCCAGCAGTGACTTACTTCTACTTATAGAACTTATCTGGCAGAGGAGAAAACACCATTACTGTTAATATGACGGGATTATTACCAATGGCAATATTGTGAGTCACCAGGAGAACGTATCTAAATATTTAAAGCTTCTATAATTAATATGTTTGTATTAACAATTCATCACAAAAAACTACTGAAAGTGTGTGAAAGCAGTCACTCATAGTGATGAACCCACAGAGAATGGTCACCCTACATAGCAGTTCCCCCTCAACTCTAGAGCGTTTTAGCATCTATCACAGCGTTATTTTGGTTTTATGGGCCACGGATTTGCTGGGTTTTTTTTTTGGGGGGGGGGGGGGTTTCCATCACCAGTTTAGTTTCAGCCACAGCAGGCAGCTGTTTTCAATGAAATGGCTCTAAAAACCTACGTGCGCAGCATCAAGCAGCCAACTGTCACCATATCTGAAGAGCCAGATACAGTATATTTTGCTCAGCAGTTGGTGGAGACCAAAATAGAGCTCAAACAAGAGTGAACATATATCAATCAGGTAGACACAAACTAAGCAACGGTTTCTCTGTATCTGCTAGATGTGTAAATAATCAACTGTTCACCGCCACACCAACTTAAAAGATCACTTCAGCACATGATTATTATTATCATTTTTTTTAATGGTGTTTTAGATTGTTTTTGACTGTGATCTCATTTAACATATGAAAGATTTTCACTCCATTGGAATTTAAATTAGTAAATGCAATTTATGCAAAAAAACAGACTGTCATCTCCTGTGTACTCACAGTCAGTTATTTAAATACTTAGAATATCTACTAAAAGAAGATTTAAAGACAGTACTGGCAAAATCTTTGAGTTGCTGTGTAACAAAGGAGTAAGCTAGTCATGTCTAGTTCCTCCCCACTTATTTCTATTATCTACAGTATTTTGATTGCCCAGCAAAGGTAATCCCTGGACCAGATTTTGTCCCTCATGCATGAAGATTTGTTCTTCCTTCATCTTTATCTAGTACAGCTCATCAGACCTCCATCACACCCCACTTACCAGTAATTCTGCCTGTCTTTTTAAGTATGCATTAACAACATATGATGCTCTTTCACCTCAGGTAATCCACAAAGTAGCTTCTCTAAACGTCGTCTACATTGTGTTGTGACACTATAAATTAACAGTTGCTTTTATTAAACAGGGAATGAAAAGGGGCACCGTGAATATTGGAATATGAATGGGTCTAAGAATACCAATTAAGAGCTAGTGGCATTGTGGTCACATTGGCTTGTCATGTGCAAAAGAATGGGCCTTGCAATTATCTGTGTGATGAATATGCGTTAATGCAGTATCCTCTTAAACCATACACCCTGCAGGGGTCATCAGGAGTTCACAGAGCTCTCTTCATCCTGTTAGCTGCCTTGGATTGCCACAATATAATAGAATGAAAAAGGATTTTGATTGTGGGTTCAGTTGAGGTGACTCTCCCCTCCTGTCCCCTTTTCATGTGGTTTTCTGTTCACTTAAGCATGTAGAAATATCAATATTAACCCTGGGAGGATAATGGCTTGTGGTTGGTGGGTAATACATATATATTAGGTATTTAAGTGACATCAATGTGAAAACCTAGGCAATCGGCACCCAAGGACTACAGCCTTTTTTATTCTTCAGTGCCAGCAGCTCTGTGATGGTGATATCTGTTTCATTTATAAACCTCAGCTGTGGGTTCGAGAGACCATGTCATTAGACTGACTGTAAATACAACAGATGGGAATGTGAAAACAGAAATGGTTTGCAAGCAGCGATCATACATTCATGCTATAAATACTTTGTATTTGCTCCGTAACATGAAATAAGAAAAGCGTGAACACCTGTATTTACACAGTCAGACAGTGATTTATCTATTTATTGAGATCAAAATGTTGTTGTAATTCAACAAACCATCCAAAAAAAAAATATGCTGTGACTTTATTAGATATAAGATTACAAAAATACAGAATTAGTTCTCTTTCACTAAGCACACAGCATCTAAAATGAATTAGAAGAAGGGCTGTACGAGACAGAGGGGGCTAAACATCCTAAGCACAGCGGGTTAAGGAAGCTTGAGGCAATATATCGATTTTACAGAATGTTTTAATTTGACGATATCAAACGAGGCACTTAATGTCTATTTATCGGCACCTTTAATTTAAGCTATTGAGTGCTCCATGTGTATGACGTCCAAGTTCTAATGATAAGAGAATGAATCGGCTTCCAGCAGGCTGAAACATCTTCAGTCTGTCAAAAATGACACACTTTTTTAACATTGGAGAGATTAAGAGTTGATCATTTGGAATCAAAGCACATATAATTACTATTTCATGTATCAAATTAGACCATTCAGATATTGTTCCAGAATTGTCACTACCAGCAAGAACCGGTAGAGTTTAGACACCATGTAAGAAATAATTCAAAAACTGGGTGAGTGGGTGAGAGGCAGACTGTGTAATCCATGTGCATCAGTATGTGATGTACTTAATACCTCTGATACATGAACCAGCTTTTATTTCTTTTTTTATTTAAGTATTTTGTAGCAGTAACTATACACTGTAGTAAGCTTAATGAGCTAGATAAAAGATCAATAGCACAGAAAGCAGCAGAATATTTTATATATATTTGCATGTTTACTGGTGTGTTTTATTTAAAATTAATATGCTAATTACTGTGCTTGGGAAAAAACATTTGTTGATGCCTCAATGAATTCCCAGTCTCCGCTGACAACCTTACAGGGATATCACAGGAAGTTACTGCACCCAGTCGACAGCCCGGCACATAAACACATGTTGTTGTTTTTTACACTTTCATAATGATTAAAGAAATGAGATAAAACATGTCAATTAATGAGCTTTAGAGGTTCTGGTAGGCAGATGTTACGTTTGCAAAGAGGTTTAGACTACCTACTTCCTCTGTCTCCAGTCATTGTGTTAAACTAAGTAAGCCAGTCGCTGATGTTCAGCCTCATACCATTCAAATATGAGAGTGATATCAATCTTCTCGTCTCTCAGCAAGAAAATGAATATTTCAAAATTATTCCTCAAATGATTTCTTTCTTCCACAACATTAGCATTCATTTGTACTGATGATTCTGGCCACCTGATAACATAAGTCCAGCAACAAACTGACTTTTCTTTTGGCTCAGTCTTTGGTCTCTACCAACTTCTGAGAAAAAATCACCCTTAAGCAGCTTAATGCCATGTTCTACAACTAGTTTCTAACTTTGTCTATTGTCTATTTTAATGGTGGAGTGCAGCAGATACTTCTGTATTGCTTGCCAGATGGTAGCAAGATGAACAGGCTGTGGCTGAGGATATTGTCCTTAAATATCCTTTGGGCTCTGTGCAGGCACCTCGTACTATCCATATCACTAATGCCAGTGAGAGATGGGTAGATGGGTACCAATGATGTTCTGGTCTTTTTTTAATTACCCACTGCAAAGCCCTGGGTAACACTTTGTTTAGCTGGTCCTCCTACATTTGTAATATTATTCCCATTACTATTATTGATAGTACGACTATTTGTAACACTTCAGTTGTTGATGTTTTTGTCATGAACATACCCTCATAAAGATGCCTCATAAGCCTAAACTAAAGTTTCACCACACTGTAATGTAATGTTATATCAGAACAGTTGAATTTCAACTAATTAGCTGTTGAAACGTTACAAATAAACTATCTGTGTGCAGACTATTCAAGTAAAGTCTGCTGTCCTGGGCCATGCACGCCGCATGCAAATTTGTAATGTTTCAAATCAGGATGCTTTATAATACTCTTCAGTAAAGGTTAACAGGGGTATTTTTCCCTGCTTGAGTTTCCTTAAGAAATGCAGACATACATTTACATAAACAGATCCACATTTGTTACTGATTATAGACGATGGACATATGCTCTCTCACACACACACTGCAGACGTTATGCAGACAGAATTACTTCTTGCTAATTGGCTGCAGGAGAGATGGTGTCTTGCCGTGCTGTGATGGTCCAGCTTCGGTGGCACATAACTTGAGAAAGAAAGTGAAACCAATTTTATCTTAATCAGAGTTTCATCTATACTTGTTTGAAATTACCTATAAAATAACTCAAGGTCCAAGAAACAATTATATTAATTCACCACGAGAAACAAACATAGCTATCATCCCATGTGCGATTAAAGTCCCTGAAGAATATTTCCAGAGAAAACTTGCTCATTACAGTGTTTATTGTCTTTGAATTTTAGAGGACGGGTATATTCAAAACAAATACATGATGGTGTTTTTTGGCCAAATTGGTTATTTTTATACTTTGTCTTGTCTAAAAATGAGTTTCTGAGAAACCTTGACATACTTAGGAGTAACTGCTAAGTAACTGTAAATCTCACATGTCTCTGTCTGAAAAACATACAGGAACATGATTTTTCTTTTAGATTAGACCAGACCTCTGACTCCAAATGAAATAAAATTAAGCACACAACCAAGGAGAATAGGTCAGTGAATTTATGTTATTTCCATGTCTTACATTTGTGTGATGAACTTTCAGAAATAATGCTGAAAATAATCAGATGATTTACTGTACTTTTAAAGGATCAGCCTAGCTGATTATTCTGTTTTTCTTATTGGCAATACATTCCATGACAAGAACAAAAACAATACATTAGTCCACCCCTCAGTACTTCCCAGCTTCTCTACACTGCCTGCAGCACTCAACCCATCTTAGATACAGATATATAGTTTTACTATAAGAGATACTCTGTATCTATATTTCCCGAACACAACTGGGCACTGTAGTTTTTAGCAAATGTGGCTCAAGCAGGAGTAATAGTGCATTTGTTCAGCTGCAGACACAGACGTGTGGTGCCGTAGTCAGTATTTACAGCAGAATGATGCGGTTGACCTAAAATAAACTTGTGCTTGTGTTCATGGTAACAAGGGAACATGTTGTCTAGTGCAACAATATGGCTCACTGATATGTTTTAACTAGTGTTTTTGACAACCAGGAATGAGCTTCATGTGGCTTTGGATAAGCAGCCAATACTTCAGTTTGATTTTGGGATTTGTTAACTGTAAGAAACATTTTGCACATCTGTTTTTTTTTGTTTGTTTGTTTGTTTGTTTGTTTACCAAATGTCACATTGATATAAGAACGTTCAAGACTCTACAGCTATCCGTGGAAATCAAATGTTTCTTTACAGTAATACAAGTGACCGAACTAGAAAGCAAAACATACAGTTTGTGTGTGTGTGTGTGTGTGTGTGTGTGTGTGTGTGTGTGTATGTGGCTTTTGTGGGAAACATTGTGATCTCCAGTCAAAGGAATCTGTTCTCCAGTGAGGTGTCAGACGTCTCCACAGCATTCTAGACAAAAACATCATGTTATTTTATTCATTATCTTATTCATCCAGCACAAGCCCGCCTTCGGTGTGCACATCATTTTTCACTTAGTGGCTGTGTTTCCTTCTTTTGCACTTTTTAAAAAAAATTCCTTTGTCATGTCAGTGATAGTCTGAGCTGATTTTTTTCTCTTTTTTTGTTGTTGTTGTTGTTGTTGTTGTTTTATCTCTCCTTTTAAACACTGTTTCAGTTTTGGTTCCAACAACAACACAACTCAACATTTCTTTTTTATTTCCCCTGTTCACAGAAGTAGGTAGAACTTCACATCATTTGGCTCGATGACAGCTCTCTACTGTTTTCTGCATGTGCTGGTGAGAGGGAGGGCCAGCATGCAGTCTAAATAGATGGTGGACAAGTTTTGTGTTCATAGAGAAAACATTTCAGTAAATCTCACGCATCAAAGAGGCTGGTTGAATTGACAGCTGATTCTTACTCAAGTCTTTTCGTACAAATTCATCTGTCTGAACCTGTGTAAGTGATCTATGAGGTACGCGGAGGTTTAGAAATGTAAAAAGAAACTTGCACATTTGAAAAGTGGAGACTTTAAATGTGAAGTGTTACAGAAAAACACAGCTTTCTGCAGCATGTGGCATGCTCTCTGTTAAACCGTAGAAATATTGTCTGATCCCTTGAGAAAGGTTCTCTCACGCTTTTTTGCATCCTTTCTATAAGGATTTTATTTCAAGTATCATCTAAAGTATGCTTCTCTGTGGCAGCATGTTTCAAAAAGCTCTGTGATGGAGACTTAACAGGCATCACCCATCTTCTCCGCCAAGGAAATGTTTGCAAGGGTGCCTGGAAGAGGTCAGGGAAATATCGAACAGACGTCTCCTAAAACAGGAACGTCAGGTGAATGCCATGTGTAAATTCTACGTAATCTCTTTGCTAAAATTCTGAGTGAGGAGCTAATTGTCTTTCAAATGATTTTTCTTCCCATCCACTAAGAATCATCGTGTCTATAGTATAACGTGCCCAATTGGCTGTTAACAACACTGGAAAGCAAATGGCATTTCAGTACCAAAGCAGTTCCTCTCTATAAATAATATCTGCTAAAACACAGTGGCCATTTTTATTTTAACAAAGGATGAAGTGAGCTAAACGCTTTCATCCCGACAACTGAAGACTACCATGGCAGCACAGCCTCATCAGTTCTTTAGAAATATCATTTGCATACCAACAAGCACTTGAAATGAAGTGCTCTGTAAATAACTTACAAGGGATGGAATCTGAGAAATGTGTGTGGCCACACAGCGCATTGTTCTAGCTGACAGGGATATCATAAGCTAAGCAGTCAATTATTCATTATTTTATCTGATCATTAGATTAAAAATGTAGTCTTCCTTAATAATTTATCTAGCCTACAGTGTGCTGTAGTGGTGCAGTCCTTGAATGACGTGAGATATGGCGAGTACCAGCTTTATGCATTTGTGATTAACATATTCAAATTAGTTTGCAAACATAACTACAATTCCATAATCAAAGTGATTACCTCAGCCAAATTAAAATCACCTTTTGTCACCCCACACTTCCACATTTTTGATTAGGCCAATTAAAATTCAAGTGTTTTCAACCGTGCTCCTTCTCCTCTTCTATCTACACTTTACCGTTTTGGAGGCGGCAATATGTGCTGCTCGTTTTTAATGCTCACATACAAATCATTTGGCAGATTAATATCTTCCCCTAAATTGCTTGTGGTTTAGCAAGTTAAGTGTTTGTCGTTTTTATGGTTTTCAGGATCAAAATTCCTAATGGCAAAATTGTTCTATGATGACAATGGTAATGAGGATGATACTTGCATCACATCAAATCCATTTGCAACGTCACAAAAAAGACAGAAAGTAAGACAACAAACAAACACACGTGCATTTAACATAACATTACAAACAAAGGAGACAATATTCAAGGATCTTCAATGTGCATTTTATCTGGGATTAAGCTCCGCATTTAATTTCAGGATTGACTGGTGCACAAAAGAGTGCTTCAGTCAAACTTTGTAAAATCGTGGAACGGCGTATCTACTGTTTGATGGCATTCACTGCCTTAATATTCCATTCAAATTCATTTACATTTTATTTCAGACTCTATGCTCAGATAAAAGACAAGACATTACATAAAACAGGTTGACAATATGTTATTATGGTAGGCTGATTCATAGAATCTCTCAAGGGGTTGACCTACATACTTTGTGCAGATTTTCATTTGGCTGAGACATTTGTATCACTTGCAACATATCAGGCAAAAGTTCGTGTCTATTCAACACATCTGTATTGAAATGCTAAAGATTTGAAGGTCAATATTGAGCTTCTCAAGCTCAATTGCCGTACTTCAGAAATATTAAAATGTGATGTGAAAAAAAATACGTAGATTTATAAATGTATACTCAACAAAGCCACAAAACCTGTTTCTAGAAAATAGCCCACAATGAGGCAAAATTTATGCTCATATTTGAAATAATCTATGAGGGACTTTGCTTTAATTTGTGTATCCATCCATAATTTCTTCTACACTTACTTATTGTGTGTTTTACTATTGCAGTTCTGTATAAGTTGCAGTCTCTCAGCAAAAACACTTATTCACACTTACATTCACACCTACTAACATTTTAAACTCTCCACTTCTCCTAACCTGGATGTTTTTTGACTGTAGGAGGAAAACCCACGCAGTTTTGAGTCACGAACATTCAAACGCAAACTCTAACTGACAATGCAAGGGACAAATTAGCAGCGCTCAAAGAACTGAAACATGGAGACCTTTAAATATTTGATTCAGGTTGTCAAAGATTATAAATAATAATGCCTCATCTTTTTAACACATGACAATTTTCATCGGTGACTTTTTTTATTTTTTTAATGGTCACAACAGGCAGTGACAGTTTGCAGCTGTTTGCCTTAAAATGTCTTGAAATCCACATAAGCACCCTGTTAATAAACATATACGAGATTATTTCACTGTATTATACAGCATCCATTTGTACTTCAAAACAGTGATATCTAACAATGCTCAACTCCAGTGACAGAATGTAAATATTTTATTTCAAGAAGCCAGTTTTTCAAGGCGCAAACTACATCCTGCAGTGCTGCTGCTCAAAACACATTATTAATTTATAGATTTGAAACTCCACCAATGCTTCCTCTATCTGATATTATATCTTTCAAAGTTGTGCACATCTCAGAGCATTTTATAAAGTCCCTGTCTGCATATTACTTTGCATGCTAGATCACCCTCCTCTTCTTGCCAAGAGAGCAAGCCGACGCATATGAATCGAGGAAAGAAGACATAGAAAATCTTGTACAGTTTCTGGTTATAAGTTTTCTGACACATTACTAATCATCTGCTGTTATTTTTTAGGCTGCATGTGTTTATTTTCACCAGAAGACGTGAAGTCGTTTCTGCCTCTGCGGAAACTACTGAGATGAATAAATCTACAAGAAGATTCATATTTTTCTTCACCACTATCTCCACATTCCCTCAAATGCTTGTGTTTGAGCAAGTCTCATGTATCAGGCTGGATTTACATCTTTTATGCATTACGGGGGCGGGTTACTTTATCATCACTTCTCTCCATGTGTGTTCTGTCGGCCACTGTGTGAGCTTGTAAAGCATCTGGACATGTTGCTGCAGTGTCATGGTCCATTTTCACCTCAGGCCTAATAATGTCTCCCTCTATGTCTACACATTTAGTGATGCTGAGGACTGGTTCTGTGAATGCCCCACGCTCTACACAGGCCGACTGTGCCAGTTCCACGCCTGCGAGCGCAACCCCTGTGGTCATGGAGCCACATGCATCCCAAAGTCACCATTGGAAGCCGTGTGTCTCTGCCCCTATGGAAGACAAGGTCTACTGTGTGAGGAATGTAAGTGTTACAGCGCCCCACAGATGCAATGCCGTGTAAATTTAGCAGCTTTATTTAGAGGCTGATCTGCAAACAGTTGGTGAATGAGAGCCCTGAGCAGTTGGTAGAATGAGAGCCTGTTGTTAAGTAAAGGGATTAATGAAACTAAATTGTGCTGAAAAGGCAGAAACGTTGTTCTCCAGCAATAGAGTCAGATAACCAAGGCAAAACTCATGGATACTTTGCTGAATGACTATTCTTAGTTCATAAGATCTTTTTAACAATACTACTTTCAGCAGTGTGGTTCAAAGCAACTTTTCTTTTTCTTACAATGTCAGGTGTGGGGTGTTGATGTGGTACCAGCTACATTAATAAGCTTGCTCATTATCATTTCTGTCTGTCTGTGGCCACTTACTTTCCATTTTATCATAAGCTACCATATAACACAATATCCCGCCAAATCATAACTTTCTGTTTCACACAGCTTCAAAACAAGTATTTGATCAAGGGTTACAAAATTCTGAGTGGCTAACCAAGACTCAAGTCTGAACTGTTAGCATTTAACCCTTGTTCAAGTCAGTTAATAATGGCTGTGCAGTTATCTAACAATGGGAGGAGGCTCTGTACCGTATTATATATTGTACTGAAACACAAAAACAGGTGTTATACAGTATATGGTCTCCACCTAAGCCAAGACATTGAAATCGATAACTACAAGCTGGACTTGTTGAAGACCCTCAAGAACAAATGATTAACAAAAACGCATAAATGACCAAATACTTGCACGACTGACATTTCCACTTATGTTTAATGCTAATAAGCAGACATAAGCATGTTAAACTAAGATAGTGACAATGGTAAGCAAACATGCTAAAGCCAATGACAGTATAAAGAATGGACAGAGCCTGAGTGACATCACCAAAGCGCTGTTTTGAAGCTGAAAATTGGATGTATTGTACCATGTAGGATGTATTGACTCACTTTTGTAGCCTGCCTCAAGCGGTTGCTCAAGGAATTACAGTTTTTAACATTTCCTTCATTTCCCAGCACCAGAGGTTGCCGCTTGGCTAAAACATAAGCATGTTGGCACTGTAATGCTTAGATGTCTTGCTTACTCAAAATTGCAAATTCAGATGTATAGAGAATGTATAGACAAAGTGCATTTGTTATATACTGGTTTATTCCATAGTTCCAAACAGTATCGTCATAAGAGAGAGACTTCACAGATTGTGCTTCTCACAAACAAAGGGCTTCGCTTGACTAAACCGACTGCAGGAGCAGCAGGGTGCTTGGTATATAAGTCCCTCATCCATGTCACAGCACCTGACAGACTCTCAGCACCCACATGCCAAAAGAAATAATCTAACCTTCCAGTGTCAGACTAAGTATATGGCTGACATTTTAATTTTAATCCTGATAACATCAGATAAGATCAGAGTCAAAACTGATCACTCCTGGTCCCCTGCTCCTCTTTTTTATACTTGGTGCTTGAAGCAAAATACTGTCAGTGATGGCATGGAGAGAGCTACAGTTTGTCTAGCTGGAAAGATGAAAGAGCAAAATGTTTTCTTTTTTTTCTAGATATAATATTTTTACTTCTTAGTTTTCATGTGCACTTTAATTCATAAGGTTGGTTTATGAACAAGCAGGAAACAGAGGAAAGGGAAGACTAGGAAGTGCTACTGATGCTGGAATGCCTCAAGAGTTGAGTAAATGAAATATTAATGGATGTTTAAGATGACTTCACTCAGAATTATTAACGATCTACCTTTGTACACAAGTGTCCTATACGTCCTGTTAAAGATTCATGTGTAGAATTAATAGACAGAAAGAAAACAAGAGTGAAGACAATACAGTGCATGTGAAATACACAGTACTACAACCTCTTGTTTTTCAAATCAAGACCATGAGCACCGTTTACAAATTCTAGCTATGATTATCATTTTGATTGTTTTGATTTTGTCAGTGTTTAGTGAGCGTGTGTTAAGTGAGGTCTGAATGCACGAAGCAAGAAAAACGTGTAGCAAGAAAAATGACACTGGCATTAACATAGCCTCACGATAAGCAAACAAACAAAAAGCCAAGTGCAGACATGCAGTTATGTAATGAAATCTTTTTTTCAGTACATCATATTTTCATAGATACATTTTATACAATCCATTTTCAATGCTTTAATGTTGGTGGCTGAACACCGTGCAGCATTATTCTGCATCAGCACTTCAGTTTAGTATTGATTTAGTGAAGTTTCTGTTAACCTTGCATTGTTCTGAGATTGAAAAGAATATAATTGTATACTGTATGCAGTATCTCCAACTCAGGACAAGTGTGCCGTTTTCCCAGCTGTGGCAGCTAAGATGCACACTGTGCGCATGCAGTTTTTGTCAGAATGTATTTCACAATCTGGTGCCGCATGTCATTTAGTCTTTCTCCTGCCACTCCTGCTAGTTTGCACCATATTACACAAATACCCAGCAAAGTGGAAATGCTGTGTAATGTTATTTGACAGAGTGTGGCGTTATAATCCATAGATGGATGCGTTTCACAGAGGCAGGCCATAAGCTTCTGTGGTAATAATATGTTCTGTAACCACTAGTTAAGAGTGTTATACGATGATGAGTTAGCCGACAGAAACTGTGCTTAGGAACACACAACTGTAACCTCAATGATTTGTGTTGATTTAGCATTTACATATCAAATATAATGCCACATGCCTGAGAATGAGTGGCTGTCTGCACGATGGTTGAATGAGTACAATAAGTAATAGAAGATTTACGCAGTTATTCACTTCTACAATCCTATCAGCTCCGACATCACAGGAGTTATTATGGACCTTTGTGATTCCGAATGAACTCTGTTAAGCGCACCCAAAGGTAACTGATAGTAAAGCCAACCTTTTCACAGGCCTAGTTACTGTATGAATTTAAACCTGCCTGCAGGATAGTTCTAAGCCTTTTAGTGTGCACTGAATGAGACGTAGACGGGGAGTTATATTTCAGAAATTTCAGGGGATTAAGTTAGAATCAGGACCACATGCAAAATCAGATGATGTTAAGTTTATAACTTCTAAGTTTTGTGGATGCTATATACAAGAGGTGTTGATTTAACTCCCTGTGCATTCTTGTCTCATATACCGACACAGGGTAACAAACATTTACAGTATAATGAAACTTTAACACTTCTGGGACGGTCTCAGCAATAACAATATAACCTCACAAGGTTAGTAAGTAAAGCTTTTATTCGATCATACAGTTAGTATGCACACGTTTTGGATCTGGAAAACTATTCTTTTCAAAAGTACTATGACACAGGCGTTAATAGACACTGAGAACACGTTTATGAATAAATCAGTTTTGATAACAAACTCTGATTAAAAATATATATATAATTACAAGATCAAATATAAAACAATTACTGACTCTCAGAATAGTTTGATATTACATTTGTAATAGTATAACTTCCTATTATATTAATTCCTGGTATATGTGTGTGCCAATATCAGTTTGTATCTGTAAGTAATTTATTTATTTTTGAGCACACACGCACAAAGCTTAAAAAAAGACTATATCTATAACACACAGGCTATTCAATGAGACAATAGGCAAATAAAGCTCTTGCAGACTGCAGATGAAAACAGAATCATTTCCAGCTTTATTAATAATTTAGCTGCCAAACAGAGCTGAGGGCAGTCACAAAGGGGAGCTCTGAACCCCTCTCAGCAATCGCCTGGGGCTGCAGAAGAATATGCAAGGTGTTTCAAGTGCAGTTTTGTGTTCGGATCCTCGCTTGCTGTATTGAACAAGAAAAAAAAAAAAGCCAAAACAATACACGGCAGCATGTAATTTTGAATGACTGAGGGGGAATTTACATTGAGTCCCTTGTGGTAAATCAAGTAGATGGGAACGCTGAGAGGGAGTACAAGAGAGAGCATTATTGAATCAACCATGCATTCTGAATAATAAACTTGAGATTGTAATTGAATCACTTGGATTATTGTGCCACCCTTGTGAACATTGAGTATGAAGCGACGCTTGCTCACCAGAACCTCCTAAACAGCTACTAATGAAAACAGAATAGGACTGAAGAGGTGATAGTATTTGAAAACAGGTCATCATGTAATAGCACTCAGAAAAGAAAATATTTCACTAGCCCCCGGTATGTAATGTGTAGCAATAGTGCCATCTTTTGGTAACCTGTGAGGGTGACGATGCATCAGACCTGTTCTCTCAACAAGATCACCCCACACACAAAATGAGCCCTACAGCTACACTGGTCACACTTTACCACAAATATGAAATAAATGTGTTTCTAACTGTGTTTGTTTTGCAGCCATCAATATAACACGTGCCAGATTCAGTGGAAGTGATGAGTTTGGTTACACTTCCTTTGTGGCTTATTCCTCCATCCCGAGTCTTGGTTTCTTCTATGAGTTCAAGTTGAAGTTCACGCTTGCCAATAATTCATCTGCTGTGAAAGACAACCTGATGCTGTTCGCTGGGCATAAAGGACAAGGTGAGCTCCAATCTAGACACCCATACACAGCAATTTAAAATAAATCTTACGGTCAAATGAAAAGGAAAACAACTTTGCGACGTCTACTCAGTTGGATTTTAGTTGTCAAACTTCATTAAGGGTTTTAAAAGACATGCTATTGCCGTGTGGAGAAGCTTCACCCGCTGTGTATGGTAATGTGCTTTCTAATAGATTCCCACTCTCCTCTGAGAACCTCTAATCAAGAGGATTCCCGAAGGATCGTCGTTCTTGGCAGATTTTGAGACATCAATAATGAGTCCTCCTGCAGTCCAGCAATTAGTTGATTTCCAGTTAAATTGTTATTGTACTTGACTTTCAAAGGGAGCATGTTAGAATTGCTAGTATAATATGAACATGTGAGCCAAGCATCTCAAAAGTATCAGTGTTAATTGCATTAAACAGACTTTGAAGTGCAGGTGCAGTGTGATGCTGTCAGCAGGCATCACTTTAAATTAGAATCTCCTTCCTGTGGGGTCAGATATAGTCGCGGGTAGCCGGCGTGTCATTGTCACCAGCATGTTTCATCAAACGAAGAAGTATGAAAAAGATCTTGTGGATCTCCTGCACTTTTCTCTTGAGAGTACAATTCATCAAGGTGTAGGCAAAACAAAACGAGAGCAATATGAATAATGAAAGATTCGTCAGAAGTGTGAGCAGCACTGTTGGAAACAGTACAAATTCAAAGGCACAATGTAAGAACAGATGAAATGCGAACAATTCACATGATAATTGGTTTTAATGAAGTGGCATCTTTTGATCACCACCAACCACCAAGGAATGAAGTGGAGGTAATTACTTCACTGCAGCGATCAAGTTACACAAAATTAAACAAGCAGAGAGTCAGAATATAGAAAAAAAATTCTTCTATCTTTAAGCAAACAAATGTTTATTCTAAATGTTTGTTGTAGTGTTTTTAGTTGGTGTTTTCACTGCAAGAGGAATGTTTTTCTGTTTGAGTTTTTGTCAACTTCTGTTTTCCAGGCAACGATGGTGATGACTTCTTTGTTTTGGGGCTACGGAATGGCAGAGTTGTGCATAAATTCAACCTTGGATCAGGCATCGCAGTCATAGTCAGTGATCGACTGAACCACAGGATCAACATTCACACTGTTACATTTGGGAGATCAAAGAAAACGGGATGGCTGAAGGTGATTTGATGATAAGAAAAGTGTCACTTTTGGAAAAAAAGTGTTCCAGTACCTGGTGTATCAGAATAAATAACAGACCAATGAGGAAGTATTGACAGAAGGTGTGGAACTGATGTGTTCCCTCATTTCATCTCATCAAAACAGTTAGTGACCCCCTCTTTACACTCATTTTCTCACCTCACTATAAATGGCACATCTTTGTGTACATGCACAGAATATAGATTAATCGCTGTCAGGGGCTGGTAAATACTGTTATATCGAGGTGAATGTTTTCTTGGAACACATCAGGTTTCTGTGTACCAGTAAATCATTCTAGCCCAGTGATCAGGCAGTACAGAATGTTCACATCATCTAAGTGTGGCTGAAAATTCTGCAGGAATAGTAAGATGCTTTTGAGTCAGCAAGGCCGAGATCCCAGGGGAGTCGATGCCTCAAAGAATTTAGTCTGTTCAGAGGTAAAAACATGGCACTATAGTACTGTAGCTACTGTGGCTAATAGGTGGACACTGCCGGAATAATTCCGTGATCAATCCAAGGTAATACATTTTGTCAACTTTGGAAGATTCTTAAATAAACGGAGCTCCCACACTGACGCCTACAGATACAAGACTCCAGTCTGAGTACTGACAATTTACTGTGTCTTTCTCAGGTTGATGGGCAGCGCAACAGAACAGGATCATCTCCAGGACCCCTGGTGGGCCTCAATGTTTTCAACCAGCTCTTTGTGGGTGGATATAATGAGTACACCCCTGAACTACTGCCACTTGGCTCCAGGTTCCGTGATGGCTTTCAGGGTAAGACTGCTACAGCTTTATTACAACCCAACACTGCTGTCTGGAGTGAGAGCACTGGGAGCTTGGAGTTTCTCCCAGGATCTCCATCTTTTTGTAAGCAGAGGGGAAAGTGTGTAATGAAAAGGGAGTTTACAGCCTTGGACTGTGTTTGTGGCCAGAAGAGAGCTTTGAAGTTGATTGTATCTGCACCCATTAATCACTGCCTATATAGTCTTATGTTGTGTGCAAATCTATTCCACTGCTGATAAGTCACTTCAACAAGGGTGCCATACCAATAATCTTTGCCATCGTCAACATCATTTATGCTTTCTCTCAAGTGACCCCATGTAGGAATGTATTTTGGAGAGCATTCATTGTGCCTGCTAATGTACGAAGCTGTGGAGTAAAATTGCCATAACTGTAATGATGACAACAGCTATGAATATCATCATAACCATATTCAGCAGTCTCTGCACTACAGCAATGAAGCTTGTTATTATAAAATGTCATGGCGGATCCATTTGAGGTGAACAAGAGCTTTTTATCTTTAAGGACTGGAGCGTTCTCGTGCGTTTGTTTATTTGTGGTCATATAATTCATTTTTCTGCTCACCAAATAAACCTTTAAAAAATCAAATCAGCTATGGTAGAGCATGGATCGTGCTGTATCAGACAGTCACAGTCACACTTACTGGTAGGCACTACCTGAGCCAGGCGACACTAGTGGAACCATAACCTTTTTGCTCAGGATGTAATGAGAACTCATGAGTGTCTAATCAGATCTGTGTGACCTTCCTCGAGCCCTAATCATGATGGCTGGCAGTGAACGCACTGATAATGCACTTCACTCCCAGTTATCAACAGATCCACACTCCCCTGTGGAAAGGTGGCAGAGGAGGTACTATGGCTGCTGGGGGGAAAGAATCAGTTACTTAGTTTAAGCTGGTGATCAAATAGCAGCAAGAAATTGGGGAAGTTTGTGTTTGTCGAGTGTTCACGCTGCTTTGATGCAGATATTCGTTATCAGACTTGCTAGAAGATCCTGAGGGTCATTTCCTTTTGAAACCCCAAGAGTTACCACAGGAGTGTGGCAAAGAACATTATTCTGAAATTTGACAGTTTTGTTAGAAAATGTTTTTTTTTTTTCATTTTAATTTCAGAGTTTTCTCTGACAGGTCCTATTGCTAGACTTGGCACATCAGGTTTCTTGGTTCTGTTACAAGAGGCAGCGTGTGCAGCTAGAACAAAAATAACCAGCTTTTATAATCTTCCTTATGAATCTGCTACGCTTTTCCGACTGTCTATGTTTGCAGCACCGCAACCATCACTTGAGTCTGCCAAGTAGACAGCATCATGCCATGAATATTCATGAGTGAGCATGACATTTCCCCTGCATCCTGTTTATGCCAGTGACTAATGCAGCAGAGAGGAGCTAGTCTGCATGTGCAGATGACTACGAAGGCTTGTGCTCGGGCCTTATATTTATAGAAGGCCCTGTGCTCTGCAGGTACAGGCCAAAGCAAATATTGTCTTGATAAAATTGAATTATGAGAGCAAAAAGCAAATACGATGAGAGAGATGCATGATGACAGGGGGGAAAAAAAACTTGGATTTCAAAACTCAGACATCCTGGATGTGAATTGTGTAGACTATAGAGATTTTATACTATCAAATTCAAGTTAACACAAAGACATGTGGATTTATGTATGTGTACTTGATATTAAATCATGTGGCAACAAAATAAACAAGCATCAAAGAAATGCATTTCAAATGCAGCACACAGTTCTATTGACCTCATTTGAGTGGGAAACACAATTCAGATTTAACACATTTTAGTCTGCGCACCTTTGATCTATATAAGCAAACTAAAGAATGTTGCTTTTCCTGTGATAATCCCTTATCAAAGAAATGAACAAGATCCCTCTGACATCGGTGCGTTTGTTCTTTTCAAAGGGTGCATTTTTGATCTACAGTTTTCCACAAGAAGAGACGGAAAGTTCCAAGTACTGGGACAGCCTGCGGGACATCCGGCCTACGGGCGCAGCGTGGGTCAGTGTGGTGTCAGCCCGTGTGTTCATGTTCAGTGCAGAAACGGAGGGACGTGTGTGGACTCCGGCTCGTCTGTGTAGTAAGTGGAAATAAACAATATTTGGATTCATTTTCTGATTATGTAAAATAAGGATTCCACTTGTGAATAATACATGTAGGCGTTATATTTCAGTTAAATGGAAGCAGCAACTTTACATGATGTCCATATTCTCAAATGTATTGCGACTTGGCATCAGTAGCCTATAGAAAATCAGTTACACAGTGGAAGTATAGCGAAAGGAAATGACAGTGTTTACAAGCTTTTCACAGTGTCTGACTGTGTCCGTCTGCAGTTGCCAGTGCCCATTAAGATGGAAGGGAGCGCTCTGTTCTGAGACCGTGTCTGTGTGTGATGTCGAGCACAGTCCCCCTCCACTGTGTGCCCACGGCTCCACCTGCATCCCTCTCCCGAATGGATATACCTGCCAGTGCCCCCTGGGGACTGCGGGACTCTACTGCGAGAAAGGTTGCATCATTGAACCTTAACTGTATAATTATGTTTTTTTGTTTATTTAATAAGACAAGACATTCACTATTCACTTATTTAACTGCTCTTTTGTTTTGCCTGTTCAGCTGTGACCATCAGTGACCCATTCTTCAGTGGTAACCAGTCTTCATGGATGTCATTCCCACATACGAGTATTAGACACAGGACTGTTCTGCAGCTGCAGTTCCAGCCTTTATCACCTGATGGCATCCTCGTGTACATTGCACAGCATCTCAGTGCCGGAGCTGGTGAGAACATTTCATTTCCTATTTAAGACAAGCTTTGTTTTAATAAATGAAATATTAAGTTGTGTGTGTTGACGTGTAAGAACCAGAGTTTTCTCTTTGATATCCTGCCACCATAGCAACACATAACAAGTACCAACAGCATTATAAAATAATAATACATGATAGAAACTTTCATAATTCTATACATGCAATGGAAATATGATTGTTGAATTATTCTTTGAGTATGTCATGCCAAAAGCCATCTAAAAACATAGTACCAATATGTTAGGTTAAGATTCATGTTGATTTAGAAGTATTTTTAAAAATCATATTCTCAGATCTCCTCAAAAAGAGTCAAATTAAATTTTCAGTTCACCAAAATTAGGAGAAAACAATATGTGTTTTAACGAACCTCAAGTACAGACGTCACAAGATGAATCCATTTCAAGGTGATTCACAGAACAGGAAAAAAGGACAGAAAAAAATAATGTTCTTACTTTTCTTTTTGCTAATTTATTGTAAAATACACGGGATGAAAACACAAAAAAATCATATAGTATACAGTACTGTATATTTTCATAGTGGTCCTTACTGCCCAAACCATCAGAACAACAAAAACTACTGTCAACAATGACACTGTACTAAATCGCTGTTTTATTTTATTACTACAGGAGACTTTTTGTGCCTATCCCTGACATCTGGGTTTGTCCAACTGCGATTCAACCTGGGGGACGGTATCCACATCCTGAAGTCTGTTGAGCGAGTGGACTTGAGTGGCCGGACCTGGCACACGGTGAAGGCTGGGCGATTTGGTCACCAAGGCTTCCTCAGTCTGGATAACCAGGAGGTTAGAGAGAATGGGACTGAAGGGATGGCCACCCTTGATGTTGCTACGGACATCTTTGTCGGGGGCGTGTCCACTCTGAGCTTCGTCTCCACAGATGCAACTGAAGGAGAGCCAATGGGATTCACTGGTGGTTTAAGAGAACTCATAGTCAACGGTGAAGAGTTTGAGTTAACAGAGACGGGGGCGATAAGTGGAGCAAATGTAGGGGACTGGGATGGGACTGCCTGCGGTTACAAAGTGTGCCAAAATGGAGGTCGCTGCTTGGCAGCAGGAACCAACTCATTCATATGTGTATGCCTGCCATCATGGACTGGTTCTGTGTGTAACCAGTCTGTAAGCTGTGTAAACAACATCTGCAAACACGGATCCTTATGTGCTCCATCTAGTGTCACCTCATACCGCTGCATATGTCCCTTAGGATGGGGAGGGAGGTACTGTGACAAGGAAATAGCCACAGACACTTTCAAATTTGTGGGAAACTCATATGTTAAATACTGGGACCTGAGATACAACACAAGGAATTTTAAATATACACAGGTTTCCTTCAGTTTCAGCACAAACACAAATGACAGCGTGATCATGTGGATGGGAAAGGCAGAACACGAAGACGATGACTACCTCACAGTCGGACTTGAGAACAGTCAACTCAAGATTGCGGTCAACCTCGGAGAAAGACTTTCCGTCCCAATAACTTTCAGAAATCTCACACTATGCTGCAACAAATGGTATAATGTTTCCATATCTTTAAACAGCACAGTTATTCAAGTCTTCCTAAACAATAAGAGAATCCTTTTTGAAGACATGGACCCATTTGAGCGTTATGTGGCCTTAAACTATGCCGGTCAACTTTACTTTGGAGGATTTGAGTTATACAGAAATGTATCAGTTGTTACTTCTGGGCTGTTTTCGAAAGCCTTCGAAGGGAATCTCAGAAACGTTTATTTGTTTAAAGACACCAAGCCGCTGCTGTTTCTCAGAGATAGCAAGGGTTTTAATGTTTATGACGGCAATGAATAGTAGTGAAACTCTTGGCACCTACAATAGCTGAACATTCCCCTTGTGACATGATCTTAAACTTGATTGTGTTTTATAATGCCCTACAACAAAGTTGTCCATGAGATTTGTGTGATACTTGGCAGTGGTAGCTTTAGTGTTTTAAAGGAAAGTTCACAATAAACTTTATTTCACCACTTGTTTCTTCAACACTGTACAGCTTGATTTTCATCTGACTTCTTTATGGATCATTGAAGTTTTACTGGGATGTGGGTACTTCGTCTGATTGTCTGAGCTGCACTTCACAAAACTTTACTTGGATGAAATATTTCAAACATAATTTTAAGTCTTAAAAGTCAAATGTGAAATGTATCCTTGCCGGACATGTCTCTTTTTGTAAATAACAACTTTAGAATAAAAGTACAACTTAAATATCAGTATTCAGGTTTGACCTTTAATACATTTAGAAAGAATGAGATTTTCTTTTATAATCAATAATAAAAAAAGATTAGCTTTATTACGAACTGTACATAAACACACAGTGCAAAGGCACACTTAATCTCTAATTATATTACAAGCCAAAATGTACATACTTTTCCAATAGAAAGTAAGTGTATAAAATATTTAAGCAATTTAAAAGAAATTAGGTTGGGGAAAAAAAGCAAAGCTGCTGCTTAGGTTGTTGTCCTTAAATGTTTTCTGTGTTACATTCATGCCAACTAAAATCTTTTCACCTTCCATGGTCCACACTTGTTTTGTATGTTACCACAAAACTGAAAACATTCACTGATCATTTGTAGTCAGTACAGCAGCACAATGTCAATGAGATATATACAATAAAAGGTTAAAAACTGTTCCAATATTCACTTCTTGATGTGAATAGAACATATCTATAAAGTTCTTCACAATCCCACTGAAATATTTTGGCTGCACTGTCAATAACATAAAATGGAACTTCTATGAAGAAAATGGCATATAAGCTGCAGACTGCTGTATAAAACAACAAACAAACTCAGTTAATAAAGCCAACATGGTTTGAACCAGCCAAGTGACCAACCTAACAGTCTTTCTTAGAGCCTCGAACACTCGCTTGCAGGGCTTTTAAAAAAACAAAATATAATTATGAGTAACTGTCTTTTGAACTTCTCCGTCCATTCTCATAATCAGAGTCCCGTCTGTGTCTGTGTCTGTCCTTATGACGGCTGCTGTAGTCGTCACTGTACTGCCTCTCTTTCCTCTTCTCACCGTAGCGGTCCTCAGAGTGTCCGTGGTACCTACTCCTCTCCCTGTACTTGTCATCATAGCTGCGGTCGTGCTTTTTCTCCCGCTCTCTGTCATGGTGTCTGCTCTTTTTTCCGTGATGGGAGTCCCTGTGGTGGCTGTGCCTCCCTTGGTGGTCTCTGTCCTCAGTGTTCCGTGACCTCTCCCACGGGTCGCTGTATCGCTCCTCTACACGCTTGGTGTCTTTGACCAGGGACGGAGGTCGGCCGGGTGTTTCGGAGTAGCTCTCAGCGAACTGTGACTGAAGTCCAGGGAGAGTGTGCGAAGTGCTGTCCTGAACCCACGTTGTGCTGTGGTTCTGATCCTGGGTGTGCAGGCCAGTTGAGTAGTCATAGCTGCCAGGTACCTGAGGCTGTTGCTGCTGCGATGGAATTGGTGCAGCAATGTTGTATACTGGGAGAACTGGTGCCATTACAGAGTCAGGTTGGAGTTCAGAGGCTTCTGTGTGACACGCTGCTTGAGGTGCTTGGACAGGAGGAGGATACACTGTCTGAGCTACTGTAGCACCAGCCTGGGACAGGCCAGGATCTTCCTTTTCACCAGGGAATGACTGAGTAGTTGTTTGGGTTTCCTCCTTGGCCTCCTTGTTCTTGGCCTGAGAAACCTGTAAAAATCCTTGGTGAAATAGTGTAACTGGATCATTTCTAGTGCTGCTCAACACAGGAACAGGTTTAGGACTCAAAGGAGCTGGGTGGCTGGCTTTATCCTTTTGTAGCACCGTTGTTTTGTCTTCATTCACACTGGAGTAGGCTGAAGATTTTTTCAATATTCCACTTAAAGGAGGTTTTGAGCTATTTGTTTGAGCTGCAGTAGCCTGGGACTTTGACTGTGACAAAGGAATCCCTCCAGATTCAGTCTCTGACAAGAGGCCAGCATTGCCTTTGTTTGCAGAGGCAGCGCTGCTAGTTTCAGTCCCACTTGGAGCTGCTGACAAGCTTGCCAGGAACGCTTCAGTCGATACATCTGGAGGCTTATCTTTGAGAGAGACTGGTGCACCATGGGTCACCACCACAACATCCTTTGATGATGGATTATTAGCAGCAGATGTATTGGTTGGGCTGGATAGCCCCGGTTCAGCTTTAACAGGTTTAGCCTCTTTCTTTTTGATGACAAAGCGCTCTCGTGGTGCAGCAGCTGTTGGACTTTTTGTGTTTCCAGTTGATGTCTCTGTTTGTGGAGCTGGTTGGGTCTTCTGGGTGTCATCTGCTGCTGTTGCAGGTTTAGCTCCAACATCTGGCAGAGGTGGCAATTCCCCACCCCATCCTACTAACACACCTGGAAGAAAACGCAGTGGTTTCTGGGGTTCCTGATTGTTGGTCTCCTCTGATGCAGATGGTTCTTCAAAAGCCTCTGTAATTTGCTCAACATCTTCAGTAGTGTTAAGTGGCTTCTCCTTCTCTTTAATATGTGCTGGAGGCAAGGAAGGGAGGAAAAACTTCTCATCCTCCTCTGTTACTCTGGTTTCTTTTGTGGAAACAATGATGGGCTTGATCTCCGGAATAATTCTTGCAGTTTCGTTCATGTCCACTGGGAGAAAATCCCTTTTGGGTCTCTGTCGGATTATAAGTCCGAGGAGAAGGTTGGCACGGTTGTTTTCTAAACCTGTCAAATTAAAAGATTTGTTTAAAAGATCAGAAATGTTTGTGTAATTTACTGAGAGAAAACAATTATCCTAGAGAAAATAGGATTAGTGTTCAGGTTACCTGGCCCATCAAAGGGGACAAGCTGATGTGGAACTTTTTCAGTGGCACCCAAAGGAATGAGATACATGTCCTTCACTTGTTTCAAGTTATTGGACACCACCCCAAAACGCTTACGACTGCTGAAGTAGGCATAGAGAAGAGTATAGGAGATTTCATCTTCCTCCGTCTCGGGGGAGAAGCGAATCAGGCACACCTCCTTTAATTAAAGAAAAAGCATGTGTCAGTAAAATCTACGATAAGTGTACAAGAGGTTTGACCAGAACTCTTAAACGGAGCAGCTCTAAAATGCATCACATGACATTACAAATCTGTTAATTGTCTAGAGCACTAGCGACTCTTCATCACAATAAACCATATGTGGGTGATTGTATTTAATGACTGAGCTGGCTGAATTATCCTTTTAAGTAGGAAAGTAGCCAAAAACTCACTTTTGTTCCAGTTGCCCGAATCTTCTCCAAGTAGTCCCACACTATCTGTGGACTTATCCGTCCGCCAACTTGAACGCTGTCTGGAAGGTCCTATTGGAAAGACAATGATCAAACCTTACTGACGGTTCTTATTTATTTGCTGCAGCAGATATTCAAACTCTAAATGTGTTCAGCTGTGTCCACTTTACCTCAGTCAAATTGTCCAAAACGCCCGAGACAGGGAAAGCTTTTGTCATAAACTTTGCGACAGCGTGCATGTGAATGAGTCCACCCCACAGTGACTTCAGGTTGGAAAGGAAAGCGGTCTCATCATCTCTTCCAGCTGTATGATCCAACCTAGGACGAACACAAGAGCAATGAAACAAACCTGCACAAAAAAAAAGTTGCAACAAAGTGCACAGAGTGTCAGAGAGAACTGCTTACCGTCCTTCATAGCCTGACTTGGCGTTTCGGAAGCTCTCCTCTAAAACAGTGAGGTGCAGGTCGTCTTCCATCGCAGGCGGCGTTGTGCTCTTTGTCTCCTCTGCTTTGGTGGACTGCCTTCTGACCACTGTGGTGGCAACTTTGACCACTTTGGTTGGTGCCTCCTCCACAGGGGGCGCCATACGGCCTTATTGAAAAATAAATAAGTTAATACATCAAGTTGGCAATTGAGGATAGGAACACATTAAAGCAGAAAATGTAGCAAAAAAGGCAGAGCTTAATAACCAAGATGATTTGTCATTTGATTTACCTGTGCAGATTTTGCAGTTTAAGTCAAATAAGTGAGACTTGTGTTGGTTAGTAGTGTCTTTCTCTGTCTTTGTGCTCTCTTCTGTCTTCTTAGGAGTTTTTGGAGGTTCTGCTGAGACTTCTGTCACTTTGGGAGGAGGCTCAAGCTGGCAAGAGTGGAAAAAATTAATTTAAAACAGACACTCTTTTACTTGTAAATATACAGTTAAACAAAGTAATATTTTACGTGTCCCTTACCTCTACAGGCTCCGGTGCCTTCACTGGTTCTTGGCTCTCAATTTCAATTTCGCCTTTGTGTGTGATCTTAGTGATCGGTCGTCTCTCTGCTTCTCTTTGCTCCTTTTCAATCATCTCAATAGTCTGTGAAATGAGACATGAATTACTTTTTCAGTGGACTACAGGAGGTTTTGCATTCCAAAATAAAAAACACTCTTTTAAAAAAACATTATTAAAGCGGTCAATACTAATACTACTTGCTCAGCTTAACTTTTATATCAGAATTATTGTGAGCTGGGTTTACAGCTTTTTTCAGTCTTCTCAGGGTACATTTATGTGGTAAAATTACAAAAAACATAAACAGCAGAGCATTGAACAGAACTTGAACATTACTTACATGTCGGTTCTCCCTTTGTCGCCAAGCAGCTAATTCTTTCGAGGCCAGCTCCTCGGGGCTCATTCGAATTAGGTTACTAGGAGAAATTTCCCCTTTGAGAACCCTCTTAAAGAGGACCTAAAAAAACAAACATTTAAAATAAAGCAAATGTAATTACAATTACATTAAAACTCAAATGCAACACAAAGGAACTGCATTTCAGCTTTTCCTGCCCTGCTTTGGACTTGTACTTACATTATTTTTAGTATCTTTGAGATTGAACATTAAGCTCCTGTATTTGTTCTTATATTTGTTGTCCGTGTCTTTATACAAGTGGAAAAGCTCTCTCTCCGTCTTCTTGGCAACTTCAGAGGCCCTCTCCACTGAGATGTTCAAGTCAGACTCCTTCAACCTAAAATGCAAGAAGAATGTTTAATGAACTTGGATAATTAAAAGGTTTCCAGTTGAAAAGAACTCTGAATGCAATTTCAGTATTTACACAATTCTTTTGATTACTTTTACCTTGTGGAGTACTTACCTCTGAATGAGGATTTCTTTCAGAGAGTCACGCACACTTCGCCTGATTGCCTCCACAGACACAGGTTTCTTTGACACTGAAGACTGAGTCTTACTTTTTGTCTCTTGTTTCAAGTGAACACCTGTGAGGACAGAATGACAATGTGTACTGAGCGCGTGAGGGAAGTCTGCGATACAAAAACGGGACAAACACAGATGGTTGGCATGAAAAACGTTTGTAACTGAAGTTGTTATGTAGTTGTGTATGAACTTAAGCACGCCTGTCTGACCACAACAGTACACAAACAGCAAGATGACACTGAAATAGAGCATTTTGCTTGCAAACAGAAGTAGCACAACAAAAGATATTTTAATAGACCTTTACCATACAGATACACTCCTTTTGTAATACAGCTCAACAGTATTCTGTTATATCATCTATCTACCATGTCATTGATACTTGTTAAAATATCATCAGTGAGCTGGGGGACAAGTCTGAGTTTTGGAGAGGTTGTGACAAAAAACAGTTCATCATTTTAAATATACACACCCCTGTCATGTGTATTTTTATCACCACATTGCAATCAAATATCATACCAGTATGTGGGCAGTTGTATCATTCTAACACCGTTCAGAAATGTATGGTTGTATAGATACATAACATTATAAAAGAGCATCTGAAGTAAAGTCTTATCTAAACTGACAGCATGAAGGTCTAATGATTTTTTTCAATGTTGTCACCCTATGTCTAAAAAAAGTTATAAATGTGTAGAATTAGGATTGTCTTCATTCAGTCTGGTTCTCATAGTGATAAAATAAAACCAAGGACACAATAAACCCAACCTTGAACTGTTTGGCATAAAGAACAACTTTTTTTTACATTCACAGCCTCTAAAAATAGAAATATACCTGTTTTATGAGCTGCTTCTCTTACATCTGAGGACTGCCTTCGATCAGGGTCCTATTTCAGGTGAGAAGTGCAAAAAGCACGTTTGACCATGTTATTAACATTAAGAAACAAAAATCAAAACAAGTTAAAACCACATCAAATATTATAACCCTCCTCCCCAAAGGTTAAAAAAAAAATACAGGGTGAGTTTTATGTGCAGGGAAAGGTTAACCACACGCCACCATGGTAACCACACACCCGTGTGCAAGCCTTCTGTAAAGGCAAAGTAAAAGCAAAAAAGACAACAAACCCTTGTGTGGTGGTTACACAGGCTATGATTAATATCAGAGGATGTATTAGCTGGGGGAACAAATAAAATATCCTTTTGTACACGAGAGATTTAAATGTGTCTAACAGCTTTATTATAAGAGCTCATGGTGACGCTGCTTACCTTTCTTACTGGTCTGGCCCCCCCTGATGTAAGTGTCTGGGAGGGTCCGGGTCGAGGTTTGGGAGGCAGCTTATGATCCGGTACCTCAGTCTTAGTCTGAACTTCTGGTTTGGCTGCGCTCGGGGGCTCAGGCTCCACCTTTTTGCTTTCCTCCTCGCAGCACTTCAAGCACACGTACATCTGGTCCTCCTCCTCCATCTCACGTACTTTTGACAGGTCCAGACCGACGCAGTCGCCATGGAACCAGTCTTCACAGCGGCCGCAGCCCACCATAAACCTAAACAAGGTTATTAAGAGCATAAGCACCAAGCGACACAGAGCAAATATGGAACACCAATATTCAAATTCCTCTTCTGCTCAAAATGAGGCAAATATTGTGGTTCAAGTTAAACTCCTAACATCCAAACACTGCATGCTGTGCTGAGTAAATGTAAAACTAGTAACAACTCAGCGTTGAGTTCTGTAACAAACAAAGAAAAAAAAACATTTGTCATGTTAAATCTACTACACCCTAATTAAGTCTGAGTAACAAAACAACAATCTGCCTTGATTCAACTTGTACAGCACTTACAGGTTATTGTGGTGTTTTTTGCACAGACCACAACAGTTGTTTCCATCCCATACGCTCTCGCTGTTGGCAGGTTGCTCCTCAGACGTTTCCTTCTTTACAACAGGAGCGTTATCTGGAATAAACAGCTGCGGTTCGTCCATAGAGATGCTCCTTGAGTTTCTACTTTTCTGTCTTTGAAGGATCTTTTCTGGCTTTTTCAGTTTGGCCTTTTCCTGCCCTCCTTCATCTGGCGTTTTTAAAGAATGGCCCGGACGACCATGCGGCAGATTAGCAGGCTCCA
Organism: Larimichthys crocea; assembly: GCF_000972845.2. Classification (NCBI taxonomy): domain Eukaryota; kingdom Metazoa; phylum Chordata; class Actinopteri; family Sciaenidae; genus Larimichthys; species Larimichthys crocea. The sequence continues at coordinate 14,117,370 of NC_040013.1, forward strand.
CTTTGGAGCTATTGTGCGGATGAGTACCAGTATGTTTAGTTGGCCCCGGCTGATCGAGACGGTTGCCAGACGGTGGGATCTTCTTCACTGCAGGGGTACTTGGAGATTTTGGCTTAGCTTTGCTATCTCCTGTACCCTGTATCTTTTGCATTTTAGTAGCATGCTCACTTTGGGTGCTTTCTGCAAGCCTTTTCAAAGGTGCAATGTCTTTCTTTTCCTTTAGAGATTTCACTTTGTGTGGGTCTTCTCTTTGGATGATTGTGGATGGCATGTTTTGGGATACTTTTTGTCCCTTAATCGTGTTGTTTGGTTTACCTGAAACCAAGTCCTTATTCTTGTCAGAAGTCAGTACCGGTTTAGACTTGAGCAGTGTTTTGGCCACAATTTGTTGCTTTTCCTTACCATCAGTCTTATTACTAACAACAGTTCCGTTATTTTCGTTACTTTGTGGCAGTTTGACGTCATCTTTTCCTTTACTGACTGGGTCCTGCTTTCCAGAAACACTCTGATTGTCAAGTTTTGTCTCTTTCATGCAGCCACTCTCCATTAACGTCCCGTTGGAGGTCTGCACATCATTAGGATTTACATATGGGCCAAGTGCTGAATCATCAGCAGAGCTCTTCTCAGTTACATCCATCTCTGTCACGCTGTCAGGCATGAGATTCTGTACACTGACAGTATCATCTGGCAACACAGCAAACCCAACGTCTCTACCATACGATAAAGCATCATCAATGGCTGCAGACTGGCCGATTTCAACACTTTGTCCATAAGAGGGTCCTGGAAGAAGCTCAATCTTGAATCCTCCAATTGTTACCGTCAATCGTCTCAATATAACCGTAGGATTCAGCCATAATCCACCATCGAGATCATTAACATTAATACGCCCTCCCAGAGTTAATTCTTTCTTCAGCTGGGGGCCTTTAACTCCTTTCTCAATAAGAAATGTCTTCTGTAGCCTGTGTGCTGGTTTCCTTCCTGGTCGCCCTCGGGCCATGGGGCTTCTAGATGCGTTAGCAGGTTGTGGACCACTGCTGTCTTCTGTTTCAACGAGAAGAAACAAAAAAAATGTGTCACATCATCTCTAATTCCAAAGGCGTTGTGGTGGGAACAGGAAGCTAAATGAACACAGACTTACCGGATTCTAAATTACGTTTCTTTTGCCTGCCGACAGGTCGCTTGACTTGTGTGGTTTCCGCAACAGTCAGTTCATTGCTGAGGCCTGTGGATGCTGAGCCATCAGCGAGGACTGCAACAGCCAAAAGAAATACATAAACTTTATCTCCCTTTAATCTTCTAAAAAAAAATTTAAAATCTTAAACACTGAAAGTCAAAGATAAATGGCAATCAGGTGAAAATCAGCTATTTGGCTGATGCTAACACATTTACAATTAAAACAGGAAAATACTAATAACAAACATGCTGAACTACTACCGATACCACTGCCTTCATAACAAGAACCACTGAGTGTTTCTGATATCAAACACTGAAATAAAACAAGTGGTGCCAACGCTGACATTTAAAGACAGCGAGGATGTTCCCTGCATATCTAAATCTAAAGAAACCTGTGAGTGTTTTCTTTTATAAACTACATAAAAAGACAAAATAAAATGCAAAACTATAATGAATAATTCATCTTCTTAGGCTGTTAGTCTACACTTAAAACTCCCTCTACCAAGTGTTTAATTTAATTGTGAACGTCGTTTATTGTGAAGCACGTCAGTTGTAGCTTTTATTCAAAGTTCAAGACATTTTTAACCACCCCATTTTGTCTGCCGACATACCTGTTGCGTCAGCGATCGGAAAAGCAGCGTCCTCATTGTCCAGTAAATTGAACTGGGAGCTCGCACATCCAAACATGGGATCTTTGTCACTGAGCATGTTCTTCAGTGAATCTTCCAGCCTGAGTCCTGTCCCAAACTCATTACCGGCTTCACATTCCAGATTCTGACCTATTATCAGGGACTCATCCAACTGGTCACTGGGTATTAAATGGTTAAAGGTGTCCACTATATCCATGAATGCTGCTGCCGCCTTCCTGCATCAAAACAACACAAGACACAGTGTAGGTAAAGAAGGAGTAACTTGTAACCCATTTAACCAGGACCCGGTGAGGATGTGTCCAAAAGTAGTTTAACACAACTTCTAAGTAAAGTCACAGCAAGTGTTTGAGTATGTTGAACAGATGGTGTTTGCTGTCCTGCTACGTTAAATGAACGTCACTAGCATTAGTTCAGTTTTTTTTTGGGGGGGGGTTGTATTTCCGTGGGTCATTCCCGTTTATAGAAAATACAAATAAGCTTGAGGTATGTTGTGTACGTGCAATAAAACTACCCCCACGGTCAACCCTCTTAAAAGGGAGCTAATGTTAAATGAGCTGCAAGTTTCCGTTTTTTAAAATCAACTAAGTTGCAACACAACCTGCAGCAGGCCAGAGCTGAACCGTGGACTGTCCAAAAAACAAACAAACTAAACGCTACTTAAATATGTCAACAGACTTTTCTTTAGACGTGCTGGTTTAACATCGTGTAATGTGACTCAATGTTTATAGGAAACGCAGCAAACACCGAGGTGTGCGCTAGTTAGCATGCTAACGGGCTAACAACAACCTGAACGCGAGCTAACGGTAACTTATGGAGGAAGTTAGCATCGAAGTAAACACACACACACAGTTTCACAATCATAAACCGCATTTAAATCAAAAAAACACCCAAGCCACACACAAAAAAGGGCTAAAACACCATGCACACAGTGTGTAAAATATTTAGTTGAACGGCTCGATGCTAAATGTGTCGGACAGGGCTAGCTTTAGCACAGGCCTTAGCTGCCAAGTTTGTTTGTAGCTTTAGCGGACGTCAGCGGATTACACCCACATGCATCTGCTCCACCGCGTGCATTTCGGATTATAATTTTAATTTTTTTTTCAGATATATAACAGACTCTCACCTCTCTCTCTCTCTCTCTCGCTGCAACACTGGATCCAACTCGTGTAAGGTTACATACTAGCACAGCTGCCCCCCAGTAACTTCCTCTAACTCAGCCGTCATTCGTGCCGCTGCTGCCGCTGCTGCAAAGCCCCTGACAGGCAGCGCCGCTTGTCACGTGGCTTCTGTTTACAGATACCATAGCAGCTGGTAGTATAAAACACTCACCTATAGCGTGGGGTGTCACTCTGTGCTTTGTGAACACTGTCTTTAAGTGCAAACTATTGACTTTTTTAAACGCATTCAACAGTTCCACACAGAGGAAACTATGTTCATTTATTTCCATATAGTGACGGAATTATTTGACACCCTCTTGCCTGGAAAACAGATTTATTTCTTTGTTTTACATTTGAAAATCAGCTGTTTTAGTACTTCCCCAGATAGCAAATATTTTGGCTGTATTGTGGCATACATTTGGCATTTTTGGCTTTCTTTTGGCATTAACTGTGGTATGATTAGGGTTATCCATAATAGATAAGGAAGCGCCAGCAATATATGGCTGAGTTAAGGCATGTTTATGGCAAGCCAGAAGACTGGGCAAAGAGCGGTATTAGGTATAGGGATGGTATGGCATGTTTATGGCATGCCAGAAGATTGGGCGCGAGTGGGAACAGCTGATTTGGGGCTCTTCTGGGACATTTATGGCTATATTTTGGAAGTCCACAATTTGTTTTGGGTGAATTTTGGCTCCCTTTTGGTATGATTTTGGCTTTCCTAATCCACATCCACCCATAACCTTGCCAAAATGACAAGCCAGATTTGGGCCAAAGCAAAGCCAAAAGATTTTTGTTATCTGGGTCCATTGTAAAAAAGAAAATAGACTAAAAGGCAAGTCACACATCTTCTAAAATAGTTTAGTTTCTACAAGAAGTACTGTTTTTATTTTAGATTACTCTGATCTTTCGCTTCGCATATCTATATCCCCCCAACTACAGTATCAAAATTGTGTTTTTCTAATCTACAGTTTTATTATAAGACAAATGCAAAAGTACATGAAAAAAATAAGTCATACAAAGATCCAGTCTAGGAGGATACTGCTGTGCTAATAAAACATAAAACCGTCTCTCCTCTCTAGTTTTTTTAAAATGTGAAATAACACCATGCATTCAGAGCTGCCTCTATGTCTTAAATCGTAGCGGGATCACATGGTCACACTATCTAATTCATATTCTCAATCAGCTGTATACAGCAAGTGTTTCTGGTTCGGCAGCCATTGTTTCAAGAATGAAGCAAGGCCAACAATGCAGCTGGCCAAATGAAGTGGAGGCTCATGAATGAGGCTGTTGTTGTCTTAACAACCTCCTAATAGTGCATTGTATTAGAAGGGCTTGAAAACATTTGGTGGTAAGAAAAGAAAGGTGTCACGTACGTGTCCTAGATATGCTTATATTATTAACTTAATGAGCTCTTTTTATTGAATGCAAACCAATCAAATATATATTCTTAAAAAAGGAGGACAGCTGATCTTATCCACTATCTGTTATCTGCTTGCAGCAAAGATGGCTGCGCTCAAAACCAGTAGACTTTGACCCCTTTTTGCTCTGCCATCATGCAAAATGTTAAGACCTTAATTAGATCAGAGGTGCCGGAGTGTTGGAGCACAAATGAGCCACAAACAGTTCTGAGTTAAGAAACACTGCTAATATAACAACTGTGAAGAAATAGACACAAAGAAAGTTTAAGAGATTTTAATACAATAAAAGAGACATCCTGCAATCCCAACTCCAAAATCACTATGAATCATTTTATTTTGAACTATATTCAGTTGAATACAATACAAAGACAAGATACCAAGCATTGATATTGTATGTATAGATGTAAATATACACTTCTAAATACAGTAAAATTTGATGTCTGCAAGACATCACACAAAAAGTTGGTACAGGGGCTTGTTCATCACTGTGTTACATCACTCAGCAAACATATGTATTATACACAAAAAGACAATAAACTATGTCAGTTTTTTTATTTATATTTTACCACAGTGTCCCAACTTATATTTATACGTATATTTCTTTGCGTAATATTTAGCCAATAATTCAAGGGCTAAGAAAAACTAGTCAAACTTTTGCACTAGTAGTTTAAAAGACAGAGATCTTGAGAATTATATACTCTAAAATCCATGTGTTACATTTTATGTGAAGTACGTACATATCTTTGACATTAGAAAAAATAAAACATTACATTATATTAAATACAAACATTTGATCTGGATGGAAACAACATAAGCAAAGATCCACCAAGTGATCCAAACCATAGTGAATTAGCAGAAAACAGAGTTCCCTATAATATGGCTCAATACTATAACTACTAAGGATTATAAACTGTGTTGAAATAATTATTGGGACAACTGCTCTTGAAATCTTTCATTTCGGTCTAATCCATACCACAGAAGATCACAATCCACTGCTGCCCAAGCCATTCGATCTGTGGTAAATGTGGCTGCCCACTGTCCTGATGGAGAAACTATAATAGAACCTCCTGCACCCTGGACACGGTCTGCCATGTACTGCAGAGACAACTGTGAAGCATCTGCTACAGATTTACCTGCATAGGGATGAGGACATATGAAGATACATTAAAATAGTTAAATAAGAAAACACATTTAGGTAATCAATCTGAGGTCATGTCATTCTACAACAAATAGACAAATGTATCCAGATATATGTTGTTGTTGCTAGATAAATAAAAACATGTAATAGAAAACCAAAATGTTAAAATAGAAAGTGGGAACAGTCAACAGGCATTCATTCTTTGAGTCTTACAGACAAAAATACATAATTCACAAGACGTTTTAATCATATTAATTCATTTCACTCTTCAGTGTTTTAATGAGTATCCTAAATTAAGTTAACGAGACTAGACTGATTTTCAGAGTTTCAAAGTGTGACTTTGTTACCTTGCTCAACATGTGAAAGAATGAGTCTGGCCAATGTGACTTTAAGAATAGACTCTCCGTGACCGGTACAAGACACGGCACCACTCAAATTGTCTGCATATCCTCCAGAGCCTTAATTACAAGAGAGAATGTGGGAAAAAACAACTTTAAATGAACATTTTTTTAGGAAAAGCTCCTCAATGTCACACACTGGTGTCCTTAAATACCATTGGAAGCTAAATTTCAACAAAAATGAATAATACAAACAAAACTGAGAGTATATTTAAAATAAAAAAGAACGTGTAAGTAAATTAAGTCACACCAATGACCGGAGAGTCTCCTACTCTGCCAACCATTTTATTTCTGATCCCTCCAGTTGATGTTGCACATGCAACATTCCCAGCACAGTCCACAGCAACTGCTCCAACAGTATCATGGGCCCTAGGATGAGAAAAAAAAAAAAAAAAACATCCATCATGAATTAATTTATCTGCAGCAATGCCGAAGAAGTCATTTTAACAAGACAAAGTATCAGTGCTTAGAGCTCTGTATTAAATGCAAATGAACATCAGACAAAGAGAGAGACAACTTTAAAAGAATACACTTTATCTGGTCTGAAGAGGACAATGTGAAAACATCCTGAGATTTCCTCGCCTGCAGGATTAACTTTTGTGAAAACATTTTTTATATACCGTATACACGGCAAATTCTCATGCCATGACAAGCAGGCTCCAGAGCTTTATTTTATTCCAGTATAGTGTTACACCATAGGCTATTCAGGCTGAATAGATGCAGTGTAGAGATTTATGAGGAAATTTAAGTCCAGACGAGAAGGGGTCAAAATAAAGTCAAACACCACAGAAACTTACCACTGAGAGTTGAAATCTTCCATTACTCCAGTAACATAATTCTTGTGCTTGTCCCATTCTTCCCTCTCATACTCAGTCACCAGTGTATCAGTGGGGACTGTGACCGTGCCGATGCTCTCTGCAAACAGGTTTGCACCTCTGGTTGTCAGCATGACATGTGCAGTCTAAAAGTTTCCACAGAAATAGGGGTATTAAAATCACTGATTTTCTTCTTTTAAAAGAGAAACAAGAGTATTTATGGTGACACCTTTTCCATCACTGCCCGTGCCAGTGTCACAGGGTTGGCAATGTTCTTCACTGAAGACACCGCACCAATGCCAAGTGTCCTTCCATCCATGATAATGGCATCCAGCTCCACTTCTCCATCAGCATTTAGTGCTGCTCCGTGCCCTGCGATTAAATGTCACAATGAGTCACTAACTTATCACACAAAACTTAATGCAGGCGTTCCCAGATCTGTTAGTACTGGTGAAGTGTTGAGAGTCTACAGGGTGGTGACACAGCAGCATAACATAAAATTTTATTCTAGATTAGAATGAAAAGAATAAAAAACACTTTTAAGGTCCAAATATAATTTTAATATAACTTTATTGATAATACTTCTGTCTACGTGAAGCATGTTGGCACAAAACTACACGTGCACATGCAAGATAAGCACGACTGTGCTATGTTATCTTTTAGGGTGGTGAGTCTGGTGATATTGTACTGCATTACTGAATACTGTCCACCCACAGTATGCTAAGGGTCATGGTGAAGACCTCAAGTGAAAATTTTTGTGTGGATTATATTTATGGGACAAATACAATAGATCTCAGAGAGGAGCGACTACATTATAGACATCATCTGAAATGTAGATTAGATTTTCGTGCAGACTTAATCTGGGAATTTATGCCGGATTATGAAGCCCCATGGTAAATCAGACACTGGAACTCTGCTGATCAGATGGAGTCTAGAGGAATGTTGTGGCGTCACCACCAGCAGATGGAGACAGCGCACTGTGCACAAATGTAACTGAATTAATAAACAGAATCGTCAGTGATTGGCTCCTTCTATGCACATAGATGGGAGTAGTTGTAGTTTCATAGATATTCATAAGAATAATTCTGCACAGTGTACCTGCATTGAACACAGTGTTATCTTCCATTGTCCTTACAGCTGCCTCAACAGCATCCAGTGCACTTCCTCCTCTTTTCAGCACTGAATATCCTTCACAAGCTGCGACCTTTACTCCATCAACAGAGGCCTTGGCCAGCTCTTTAGGTATGGCCCATGCCCCACCATGCACCACTACGACTGCTGACGTCTTTGAGTTCCTGCAGGAAACACATAAGAGTAGTTTATGGACTCTCATGTAAGTTGGTTTATGACATTTCTGTGCATTTGAAGTTTACTCACATTTTCCCAAGAACAGTACAATCAGTACCATGAACACTTTATAAAACAAACAAAAGTAAGAGTCAAGAAGAATAAACTTTTTTTTAAAGGTTTATTAAAAAAACTGTACAAAATCTAAATATGTGGGAACCTTTAGCCTGTTTGCAGCTTTCTTTAGAGGCAGAGTTAAATTGGTTTTGGATGTTCATTTTGTGCCAAGCATGTCAGTTGTAGCTTAATTGTAAGAGCTTGAAAGCAGCCTCACACCGCAACTTCAAGATCACGTGATATGACCAAAAGCTCCAGAACAGCTCCTAAATGGACCTTGAGAGCAAACAAAATAAGAATTTTTCATGCATGCATGTATTTTAGTTACTTGTCATATTCTGCATTTTAAATGAATGGATGATTTCTTAATAATCTGATTCTGAACTCTTGTTTTGAAGTGTTGATCTGCAGGACACGTGAGACAGAGCCCCCTCCTCAAACAGACAGGTCATTCTCGACAGACAGTAGTCTGTCATTCACTTCTTCCAGCTTTTTGAATCAATCTGTATTATTAATGAAATAAAAAAACATCTGGACTTTTCTTACTTTTCCTGATCTTCATTCTTCATCCTGGAGAAGAAACTCTCCGCCATAGTCACGTGGTTTCGTGGGAATTTCAAGTGTTTTTGCTCCACTTCATACAGACCGATCCACACGAGCGCCTGCACACTAGTCAAATCCAGATTCATTCAAGATATGGCTTCCGGTGAAACCTTTCAAAATAAAACCAGACAAACACACATACACACAGTAAAGGTTTCATTTATAAGCTTATCATATTATCATAATATTTACATATAAAATGTAATTAATTAGAAGTTTAAAGTAACATAAAATGGAAATACTCAAGTAAAGTACAAGTGCCGTAAAATCAAAGGTCAAACATTAACCAGACTACACGCAAACATGTAGTACCATACAATTATAACCCTTTATGAACAATACACATGATCTATAGTGTGTCCATAGTGGATTAAGATTTGAACATGTGTACTACGTGAATTTCACAGGTTACATATAGGATACATTTTATTCGTATAATACATGCACCGTATGTGTCCCATTTTATCCTTGTAGTAGCCCTTATGTGTGTGTTGTATAATGTATTTCTTATATATTGTTTTATTTTGAAAACACTTTTGTGATTCTTGTGCTCGGCTTGACGAAGGCGGAGCCAGCAGGGTGCAAAAAGAGGACAGGAGTTTGTGAATTGGCAAAAGCAAACACAACGTGCATGGAGACGGGTCACCATCATATTACATCATACAACGTATCATATAAGTTATATGCTAATAATAATGATAAATCACTAAACTTTAAGGGGGTCAGAATGATTGTTGGTTTTGTGTCTCAAAGTACAAGATAATCTGTGTCGGGCAAGAATCCTGACTTGAGTAATAAATCAAATTCTAACAGAGTAAACTTGATAATTAATCTTCATGAGCATGATACAGACAGTTGACTTTGGTGAGATATAAAGTCACAAAGCTGGGCAGAAACAAAAACAAGCAGCCCTCTCACTTCTCTGCTTAGTATGAAATGTGACACAAAATGGTAATGAAGTGCATTCATGTAAACACATCACTTACACTCACTAAATGCAAAGAGTATTGATAATGAACAACTAACACTGTTTAAAAAAAAAAGCTCAGCAAAAATCTTCAAATATTTAATAAAAGATATACGAGATAACACACCTTTATAAGCTTTTAAAGGTGCTCAGAGTTGTGGTCAATCTGAGACCCCTGGTAATTAGAATAATGATAATACTACTAATAATAGAAAGGTATTTAGTTAATCTGCAATGCTGTAGTAGTCACTATGTTATTCAACATTCAAAAAAGAAAGCATGCAAAGCAAACCCATGAAATACTTTATGGAAGTCGCAGTGAAAGATGCACTGATGCACTTTGACCACTAGAGGGCTGTAAGAATGCATCAAATCCCAGATGAAACACTTGGAACTGAACCAGAGAGTTTTAAAGTTTAAATAGAGTCATTCACAACAATCTTTTATCCAAAGTGACATGTACTGACCTGATACATCAAACTGGCTGATCCATCCATGATTTTTCTACTCTTTCCTCTAACGTCATGGTGACAGAAACACACACAATGTGCACGTTTGCCACTGTGTGTGTTTATGTCTTTTAGTCTACCTGCTTTAGTCTGAACCTACAACCATACTATAGGATTACAGGTTTAAACCACATTAACAGTCATAGTCATCAGGACACCATTTGTAGCCACTGTAACAGGATTACCGACATCACTGTCATGAATCAATTCATTCAGTGAAATCAAATCAGTGAAGGTTGAACAAGCATGAAATACAAAGACAGTACTGTTCGACATGGGCCTATAGTCGCTTGTTTTGGAATATGAGGCAGAAAAAATTAAGTTGTGTCTAATTTCAGAAAGAGATTAATCATTTTAAAAAAAAGGAAAAAAGAAGTAGTGAGGACATGCAAGTGTGGAGTTATGATCAATATTGCCTCCTTTTAGGTCTGCTTGGCATTTTAGAAATGAGCAGCATTTGATAAGAGCTATAATGTCAACTAAGATAATTAGTTATTGCTTCCTTATTATTTATTAGGATGTACATGAGAAAAAAAATATATTTTAGGTGAATATAATAGTGTGTGAATTAAATCTTCATGAGTATTCTTTAGATAATGAAGCATTAGTCCAGAGTAGCTGCAAAGTTCTATGCACATCCACAACAAACTTTGAAATGATCATTTTTTGTAATTTGTATTCATATATGTTCAGTCTGTAATGTGTACTAGAACACCTCTGAAAGTGAAAAAACAATGTTACATTTTTCAGACAAACAAAGTCGTGTTTTATTACCACACAATGACAAGATTTAGTTCAATTATTCTATCAAATTGGTGCACAGAAGCATAAATAACATTAACATGAACTCTCATTCGACAAACACCAGTCTCTGCAGTCTTTATGATTGTGTTCAGGGCAGTCAGAATCAGCTCTAAAGGTCAAGTAGAGCCAGAATCAGTCACCCACCAGCCTCTTCTGCTCAAAACTCATTTGTGAGTAAGTAAAGCAGCCTGCATGCTGCACTGCAGACGACGTTAGGATTCAAGTCCTGTCAAAGCAAGAGGACAAGAGAGGCATTTCATATGGGAAACAAACACTCTTGCTTACATAACTTCATGGGGTACTAATGAATCATTCACTTGACATTAAAATGTCATCATGTAGTGTTGTGTATTTCACTTTACAAGCAGCTGACTTGACCTTCTTGAGTCTCAATAGGACAGGAAGTCAAATCTAACATTATTATGACTCCTACTCTGGAATTGCATTAGCTAACTTAACAATAAAGTAGGCTGCTGTCATTGTTCTGGAATAGTCTTTATTGTCTTTGTATCACCTTTATTGATGTTTAAACTAAATTATACTACAATGGGATTACATTTTTATTAAGTTATTATTAGGATTAATGAAACAAATGAGGGGTAATCTAAAATATATTAGCCAAAGTAAAATACACAACAGAGAGGAAGCACAGGAGTTGCTGCCTTCCCTTCTCATATGTGTACAATTCAGTTTAGAGCTTTTCAATAAGATACCAAAAAGCGATTCACTCCATAATAATACAGACATATGTCTGTTATTTTAACAGATATGTCGCCCATGTCTTGTAACCTGTGAAGGTGCAAAATGTTCTCAACAAACAAGAGTGTTAAGGTTGAACCATTAGGAGACAGGATGGAGTATCAAAAAAACTAATAGGCAGCACAGTTAAAGAAAGAATGAACTTTAATTCAGACTACATGTAATGAAAGTAAAAACTTCTCTATACTTATTCAACGTCCTGTGAGACCTTCATCATGCATACAGCGCTCAGCACCATGGACAGCGACACAGACTCCATTATTGTTTTGTCCCTCAGGACCTGCTCAAGACACAGTGTGCCATAGGTACATGTAAGCTCCTCTAGTGACCTCTGGAAACACTAATAGAAACTCACAGACCACCGTACATTTCGGTTTGCCTCGGCTCAATCGAGAAACTAATTGGATAAGAAATGTTTTACTCTGAGATAAGCCACTATCTCTAACTAGTATAACATTACTGATTTAGTTGTAATTAAACTTTATCATATCAAAGTCAAGCTCCACTGAAAAGCCTTTCAAAAATCCCCTGACTATAAATAAAGTGTGACCTTTTTAGTATGCTCTTAAAGTGACTTACAGTGTACTGGATAAGGCGTTTACATTAACTATAGGTAGAATTTGTGCACTGTATTCTGAAACGTCTTACTTGTTTTCAGTGACTGAGATGAATACAACTTTTACTAAACAAAATGAATCTACCATTTTTTTTATTTTTTATTTTTTATTGAGGTCATTGCAGCCCCGACGAAGTGCAACCTCAACTTTTTTTTTTATTTTTTATTTTTTTTTTAATCCATTCCCTCCAAGCGTATCGGCCAATTGGTATGCGCTCAGCGGGGACTGTCTTTGTTTTCCAGCAGCGCCAGTCCCCGAATATGGCCAATAATGTAGCTGAGGGGCGGGGAGCAGCTCGGTCTGCAGACCCTGTGAGTCTCAGAGTCTGGCGGAGTGCCGAGGAGAGGCAGCAGGCAGCGGTGGCAGGGATGGGCTCACACCTCTGAATCACAAGTCAACCTCCAATCAAGCATCTCGGAGACCTGGGACGAATAGTTGTTTTGTTTTGGGGGATTTTTCTTTTTCTTTTTTTTTTCCTTGGCGTTTTTTCCCCTGTTGTGCTTATAAAGACTGGTAGACTAAAGCTACCATAAAAACAAAATTAAAAAAAAAAAGGGGAGCGAGAAGGTTTACGGTTGCATTCCGACGCTCAGCACTCCTGTCGTCTCACCTGCACGGCCGGTGGAGAGGTCCGCTGTGGTAATAATGCATCCAGACAAGCACTTACCTGAACTGGTGGCCGAGAAAAACAGCTTGGACCCGTCCTTTGTGCATGCAGTGCGTCTGCTCGCAGAAGGTAAGATAAGTCTAATCTGCTCCGATGTTTTGTGCACTTGTTTCATCAGTGGTATTCACTATGTTCCCTACAACAGTGATTTAATGTCAGCTTATTTGAACACACTGCCCTTCACTCCTAATGCTTGCTTGATTCACTGTCTTGTGTGTTTGTGATGGAGGAAGCTGCCCATTGGCTCCAGTGCAGAACTTTTCTGAGGTTTTCCACCACTGAGTGGGCACAGGAAGTAAAGTGCTTGTAAAGTAAGGGAGTCATCACCTCTTATTCTAACACACTGCCCTCCAAGGTCAAGTAACTGGCACTCAGCATCTGGAAAATGAGCTGAAAATGTACACAGAGCAGTCCTCCAGTAGGAAATAGGTGAAAGGACTAATTGTATGATTGATTGGATTTAAACAGTTATGCACTGCCAGCTGCTGTCTCTTCAGCATAGAGTGACATCAGGATGTTTTTTGCAGACAATGTAATTTCATATCAAATTAAATCAAATTATCAAACAAGCTGCATGTTGTGAGAAAAGGGACTTGCTTTTCTGCAAACTTGACATAAATCTTGAGTTTTCTTGATTAGTACACTGGCCAAATATTGTCAGGCTGAAATGTAAGCACTACAGGAGTCATAGATTTTAAGGAGTTTTAATGCCACTGAGACAGATGCTGTATTCTGACTTAATGTTACACTATGTCCAGGGCAGGATAATCCAGCCCAGCCTGCTGTATATAAAGTACTTTTTAATACTGCAGGTAGCCTTGGTCTTATTCACATGCTGAGAATGTGTCACTTTTGATAGGAAACTTATCACGGCAGAGCAAACACAAGAACTCAGCTCAGCTTATCCGGTCTATGGATGTAACTTTTACATTTCTCGGGTGCAAATCCAGAGACTATGTGCCCCGGTGCATAAGAGATCACTGGGGCACAAGTAGGTGAAAGTGTAATCCTGAAAATATCACTAATGACAGTGAATAGATGAATGGATATGCTTTTATTCCCATAGACCCAGAAGTGCTCAGCCCACATACGTTTACAGGATACATTATATACAAAGGCATCAGAAAACAAATGGGAAAGCGAGAAAAACACCATGTACTGTAACTTTTTTTTTTTGTTCAATTTTGTTTTTTACATTAAATGAGGCGAACTGTATGTTAGATGAAAATGCTGGGATTGGACAGGGTGTCTGCCCCTTGAGCTTTCCTGCTGAAATGTGTTGATGAGACACCTGACAGTCCTGCTCATGTCGCTAACTGTGATGCAGATGGGATCATCTGTCACCCAGTACACTTTGCCAAAATTACTCAAGGCTGACTCACATAGCCAGGATGCAAACAGAAAATCTCGTCTTTATCATATCCTCAGTCTCAGCCTCAGTGAATAGCAATTAGCAGGTTAAAATGGTGTGATGTAGTTATTCCCTTAAAGAACTTTCTGTTAATTTCAGTTTATTTCAAGCAGTGTTTGTGAATTAATGCACTTCACTTGCAGTACCCATAATACACAACACAGTGCAGCACCGCCTATACACTGCCATATAATACTGTACAAAAAAATACAATTAACTGTAATTAATAATAATAAATTGCAACAGAATATGATGCATTCCACTCAAAGAAATCCAGTTTGCAAGGTCAACACAGAGAACAGTGTGCATCATAAATGACAGTGGAAATCAGTATAATAAAGTGTCAGTTCAAACAAACTCATAACGTTAACACTGAAACTGTTCAGGCTAGTCAGCCGTGGACAGTCTGTAAAATAATGTTCATAATTTTAACCACTTTCACACAGTTGTTATCATTTCTGTCAGTCTGTGCTCATAATGCAGAATCATGCATATCAGTGGACAGCAGGATTAACCGTGTTTACAGATTTATAGATCCAAAGCTATTTATCACTTAATAGAAGAAGAAAAAAACATAATCCTGCATTTTTCACACCATGCCCAATAAATAGCATAACACAGATTTACCATGGTCTGAGTTAACAGCTCCATATTTATGAAATGAATGTTTAAATTATGTTGCCTCAAAGTCATTTGTCTTTCTTTGAGCAGATTTAAAGCTGTTTGGGATAAAGCTCCTCCATGGGGTTGTGAGTGGATAATTCTCTTTCAGAGCACAGTGTGAGTCTCTTGTTTTCTTTGATAGTGAAAGTAATAAAACAGTGAAGCTTATTGGAATATACTTTATATATTATTCAATAAATACAGCATGTATTAAACCTTATATATTAAAAAACTTCACCTTCTTGGATATAAAGTCAGCATATTTCCACATGAGCCTAATGATTGCTCAGATTAAAATCACTTTCTTTTCATGTGCTGTACAAAAAAACAACAACAAAACAATAATGCAATGATTTTAAAGGTGGGTTGAACTTAGGCAAAGAAAGGAAGCTTATGGATCCCTGTGGTTTTCTTTGCAAGACTCGCCTACATGTCACATAGCCCTTTCTTGCCATGGAAACCAATGACATTCCTAATAACAGAAAAGCATACAAGGAGGCAGAAGTGACACATTTGATGGACAAGAGAACATTGGTTGCTGACAAAAACTAAGGGTATGTTTCTATTTTTAGGGTATAGTTTACATTGCCACTGAGCATTTTGACAGGGTTTACATTATCTCAAATGCCCCCACTGCCATGCTGCTATGCACACTGACAGAGCAAACATATCTGTATGACATTTGAATGATGTAGCCTCTCTGTATACATATAGATATGGAGGACCAACACCACGACTCATGTCAGGTTAAGCATGATATTTGGAGCTTCTTTTGAAGTCAAACATCACTCTGTCTGAGCTCAATACACACTTTTATCCACGTCGGGTATGAGTTTTGTACTCTTGCATTTAGCCATTCTTCTGTCTGAGTGGCCACTTGAACAATGAGCTGTGAAAGAAAGTAACCAGCAGTTAATTATAGTATTGGTCAGTTTCTGCTTGCACACATTGCATATGTAAGAGTAAATCCTGTGGTACAAACTATAGGCTGATGAAAATGCATTAAACAAGGGTCTATCAAAAATAAGCTATTGCCACATTTTGGGCAATGACCCTTTAAACTTTAATTAAAATGATTCAGACAATACATGAACCTGTGCAATGCACTGCAACCATTTCAGCCTTGGTTTAGTCCGCTGATAATGAAGAGCAGTAATTAAGATGGTAAGCTTCAATGAGTGACTATTAAGGAAATGTAAATCTATACTCTGAATATATAAGATTGTAAACGCAAAAATAGTTACAGCTTATTGCCGGATACAAACAATTTATTAATGCTGTCCATACTGCAGAGCACATGTTGCCTGCTCAGACAGAAAACACAACTTCTATTCAAAAGACATGTCTTACATTCTTACAATTGATTTGGATGATGCTTCACCACAGAGTGGAGTTCTCTGTCTAAGAATTGATTTTCATTTAATCTATCTCTCTCCTTGTTAATAAATTGTTGCTTACATTCTTCATTATGGCTCAGTATCCAGCAGTGACCCAGCTCACAGAGACGAATCAACACCACCCCATGTAGTCTGACCTCTCAAAAGGACACAAAAATTACATTTCAGGAAAGTGAGACATTGCATTACATTTTCAGAATTTAGCCGACACTCTTATCAAGAGTGACTTACAATGAGTGCATGGGTCGAATAAGATTAAATTCCAAGGTCGTAAACGTTTCAGGCAACAGAAATGAGTGGATGAGCCAGAGCACTCAGACAATAGACAGCAGATATCATATTATGTTACTGTGTGTCTTCAATGTTCACATATGACGGGAAAGTTAAGAAATAAAGAAAGAAGAGCAAACAGTCTGTGGAAAATACAGGCGTAACAGCAGCAGCAAGTGTTTAGAACAGAAGCTAAATTACTGTTTTTATGATGCTCATAATAAAAGTCTTCTCCTGTACTGTGGCTACATTGGAATGTGTTTGCTGTATCACTTTCAATTCACTTGTAAGTGACAGATTTGAAGTGTCTGCCAGCTATTGCAGCAGAATAGCAGCATATTTGATCTTTTAAAACACAGTCCAACAAATTATGTCAGTTTGGGGGACAAATGAAAAAAGAAACAATTCATAATTTTTTTTTAAACTAACAGATAAAAGCTACTGTGATGTTTCATCCAACATACCAGTAATTACATTTACACAGTAGCACTATAGGGAGCGGGATGCCAAGTGAACACAATTAGGAGTGAAAAAAAGGTCCACTAAATCAATCAATCATACGGTGAATCATTGCAGACACATGTCATTCATCGGACTCTGCTGAAAATTAGCATCTAATAAGCTGAAGTAAAAGCAATATGCTAATGCTCGGTGCTGTCTTTCTTTTTTAAAAATATTTTTAAGGATAAGTGGTAACCAGTGTAAAATACATCACCTTTGTTCCTTTCTCCAGCCCTACCCAATGTCCATATCCCCCTTACCAAACCAGAGCCCCCACTCTGCTTGCCAGATTAACTTAAATATGAGATAATTTGTAAAATAATAAATAATACTTATCTAATAATAGAAAGTACTGCATAATGCCTATAGGCCAAAAAGTGGAGCCTAAGTCACGCATACAAGCGTGTAGAACATGCACCCTACACCATCACAGTTGCAAGCACACATTGCAAATATACAATGTACACCCACAAGTCATATGTCATATATGTCACATCATTTTAGTAAAGAGAAAATGACCTTTGAGTATATATTATAATCATGCATTTTGTTATTTATCAAACCATGGACCATGTTATCTACCAAAGCTGAGGTTGGAGAATGTTTTCTGTCTGGCTTATAAGTAGTTGTAATAAATAGATGATTATTGAAACACCATCATGATTAAAATGTGTATAATTTGCTTGTGTTTTAATGTGTCATTTGCTTCAGTCGTAATTGCTTTTTCACTTCGCTTTCCGTCGCACATTCAGCAGAGAATTTGAAGATAGCATTATAATTAGATTGAAGATTTAATACTTTTATCACTGTGTCAGTGAGGCTAAATGCAATTTGCCTCAGTGCGACTCAGTTAAAAACACATAAACGGTATGTGGCCAAACAGAGGCACATATTTCCAGCCCCCATGTGTTTACATTCATCACTCCAGAGCGAAAAAGGCCAAAGTTAATTGCACATCTCGTAGTCCATTCCACATTTGGTAGAGTGCTATTACTACCTCTTTCTGTGTTTGATGTGAACAAGCAATCAGTTATAAAAGAATAATTAGATTGATTTGTTTTTGCTGGCGGTGTGAAGCCATTATTGTAGATATACGATTTAATAGGTAGAAGAAATCAGTGAATTATTTAGTTGTCTAGAGACTGATGGCAGCACTCAACAAAGCCTTTGTATTTTAGCCTCTTACTTCAATTGGTGTAACTGCCTACAGTGCAATCAAGCATATGAAGTACAACTCAATTCAGTATTGACTTCTCACAATATTTTGGATCAAGTATTTAATATAAAACAAATAGAAAAACAGCCATAGCATACAACTACCAGCATCTAAACCTGACAGAAGTCCAGAGTCCAAATGTTTTTCTAGCAATTTACTTTTTGCAGTTTTTCTTTCCTGCTCGTCCATCAGTTTGCAGGTTATTCAAGGTTTCCAGTCTTTCAGCCAGCCTTGCAAAATAAGAGGTGAGCAAAGTAAAAAAAAAAAAAAAAAAAAAAAATGCGGGGAGGGATGCTTACTGTGTGTATTATTTGTCTACACAGAGCACATGTCAGATTTCTAGACAGCCTGAGTTTGCTTTGTTGGGTGTGATGTGGTTCTTTATGCTTCGTTTTATCTCATCAAATCCCCATATGGCATGACACTGCAACATTGGAGGGATTATTTAAACCTATGTTTAAACTTTTGATTGGTTTCATTAGAATGAACTGTTTTAGGACCATATGACTGTGTGTTAGTGTGTGAGTTTTCTCTGGATCTACGTCTCTCTGTAGACCTATCAGGAGGGAAAAAACACCATCAACTCCCCAGCTATGTAGTAATAGACGATTTGATCTCGCCAACATCATCTTAGAGTTGAAAGCATACACATTTCACAAACAGCTCCCATTTAGCAGTAGAACAAACTGCATGCTTTAGTAGCATGGACTGTAAGGCAAACAACAACTGAAATCCAATAAAGCTACAATGTGAGGATAAACAACCGAGCAGTAAACATATTATCTCCAACAAATGATGCAGCTCCAAGTCCTCTTTCCTCTTATCAAGGTGCATACATGCTACTTTATACTCCTCACACATTTATGTCTGTGATATTCTGTTTGTGATAAGTATGCTCGAGCTTCTAGTGACTTTTTGATTGCTAGAATTCCAGTCTGTGCAAGTTGCAAAACATTTCACACAGTCGATTCATCTCAGTCCATCATAATACACGTATTGATAGTATATCTGACTGTCATTTTTTTTTTTTTTTTTGCTCAGCAAGAAAATCCAGTCCTGGATCTCTATTAATAATAACACAAAATACCACCAAATCTTACTTCTGGATTTCTATTAGAAACCAGCACTAATTTACCTTGTGTATTCATTGACATTTTAGTGTCAATGTTTTTGGTGTCCAGGATAAAGAAACTTCAAACTGTTCTTCAGTCAGTGTTGTTGCTCTGTGTTGCTGCATACTGACCAAAGCAGATGCATTTAACCGCAAGCCATGGCAGGCTGACTGAGCATATTTTCTCTTTTTCAGCAAAACCTTGTCTCCTAACTCAGTACAGTTGCACACATTTATCTGGTAGCTGCCCAGTTAAACCTTTTTTTTTTCATTCCTGGCTCCGCTGAAGCAGTTTGGGCAGCGCAACAGAGGGGATCAAGAGCACCAGAATAGCCGCTGAGAGTGTTTTACTCATTCAGTTCCCCCCCAAATGAGATCTTTTTCATCCTGTGTATGAAGACTGAGGACAGAAACCAGTGACCTTCAAAGCACATTCTCACTTCTCAGATCTTTAGGCTTCCGTCGCTTTCTGCCACGTATATGACAATGATGATACTGTTTGAATGTGTCTCCAGATTTAAGGATTGTAAACTCATTTTCTTCTTTTTTCTCTTCTTTCCCTTGTCTCTCCTTCTCTCTTTTTCTCTTTTTAACACAATCTTCTCCTGGGTTCACTGGCAGGCTCCCAGACTAGAATATAGGTGTTTCCCATTATACATTGTTCCAGAGTAAAATCATCTTCATGGGCTATAAAAACATAGAAATGATATGAACACTATGCCCATTTGAAAGTGAAACATCTCACAATGAAAACATAAACCAAAATGAATTCTCTCCCACATGCAAAGTCCAGAACTAATCTACTGAAGACTTTACAATGAGCATGAAAAACACTTTTAAATTCAAATGAGATGGTATAACTGGAACAAGTACACACAAAAATGTACTCTCAAATAATCAAACTGAAGAGACTACAGCAACAAATAATATCCATGCCCCCGAGAATGACACATTAGTCTGATCTGATGCCCCATTCAGCAACAACATCATTAGTAGGCTACTCGCTGTCTTCCAGGACTGTTAATAAATCCAATTTTTATGATGCGAGTTTTAGGCACAAAGGATTTAGGTAAGTTTTGTGAAAAATCAGTTTGAGTTAAAATCACTACTTTGTTATAGTTAGTGGACCTTTGTTATCAGGGTTACAATAATAACCAAGTTGTCATTGCTGAAAGAAACCAATTTTAACTTTCTTTAGGAAATGGGAAAACAACTAGCCGTGTCTCGTGTTAAGGTCCTATGTTTTGTTGACTCACCCAAACCTCTTCAGTATGTCTTTCTCCTTTGCCTCAAGTTCCGATGGCTACTAGAAGGCTTTTGTCACTTAAACTCAGATGTAATGTTCTTTTGCCGTTCTTTGTGGGATGACAACATCACTGTGCTGGTGCCTCTTTGAGGCTATATTCACTAAACACAGTGAAGAGCTGAGGTTGATGAGTGTTCTTTTCAGATATGTGCTCAGAAACTAAAGCTTTTGGATGAGCTGAAATCTTTACCCAGTGGCAATAGAGCAAAGGTCAAGTCAAGCTCACTAAAGTTTTACAATTTATCTTGTGGGCACTATGAATGTAACATGGCGATTAGTTTTTGAGATATCTTTGTCTGGAACAAAGTGCTCCACCACTAACACAGTTAAAATAAAACATTCTCATCTTATATGTTGTTTATATGTTCATCTTGTCATTATATAGCACCCTACTGTAAATAAAGCACTATCTATTTTGAAATATGCATGTGTATGCACACCGCAGCTTGTGTTTGATTTATCTCCTCAGGTAAGCCACATACGGTAAATGCTATTTTTAAAAGGCACGTTTTGGAAGCTCCTGCTATCCTGGGACACCTGTCTTGTGTGAAAGTGTCACACAATGAGGTGTGAATCAGCTGTGTTGATGGGAAGAAAATGCTGGGGTGGTCTTTAAATCTGTTTACCTGTGGTTTTAGAGAGGTTACAGGCACAGTCTGTATCTAGGGGCTGGCAGTGGCGGTGTGAGTGAGCATTACTAGTTCACAGGGTTCACTGGGTTTGACTAATACAGTCCTTTCCATTACAGCCTCTTTATGTCTGACTTCTGGCTCATGAAAGCAGTCCTTACAAAGGAATGAACACACTTTCTCTTCATTAAATATCTCTGTTAGTTAAGGCTATTCCATCTGATGCTGACTTCTACTGCATTTTTAAACATTCATTCATTTTGATGATCTCAAATTTTTAAGGCAATTTTGCAGCTTTGGTGAAAATCGTCTGCAAAAAAAGTGGAGACAGTCTGAACCAATTTAAATGATCTACCTCAGACAGTCAGACACAGAGAGATTGTGTCATGCTGGAAGAAATCGGTGCATTTCAAGCTGTTGGAATTTGATCTCTGTGATTTCACAAACAATACCAAAATCAAACAAAATTACCTTAGTTCATGGTATACCACAGCTCATAAGAAACTGTAATGAGTGAATATTGGAAGTGCCTGGAACAAAGGCATCTTTAAGTCGAAGTTATGGATGTCCAGAAGGTCATGTCAAGGAAAAGTGTCAGAAGGACGTTTCACTGGGAACATAAACCAGAGCATTGTTCCAACAAGGCGGTACAATTTCCCCACAACCTGATAACTAATTTCTGAGACGTTTAACATGAATTTTTAGGTGGAGGACGTATTTCTGTCCTTCTTTGGTGAACATTTATAAACAGAGAGAAATTCATTCATTCAAAGCCAGGGCTGTTTTTAACCTCCCAGCTTTGTCCACTGACTGTTGACAGCTCAGATAAGGATGAAGTGCTCCAGTCTAAATGACCTCCAGAGTTCCTCTAAAGCTGCTCAGGAGGGGTCGGTGACTCGTTCTCACTCTTATTCAGGAACATCTTTCATTGTCCACCAAGCGTGTTGCAGACTGATAGCTGTAATTCCACTGAGTATTAATTAGCAGTAGAGGAGGATCCCTGCTATGTGAACAACAGATAGCTTAATTTCTACAGCACTTAATGTATTGTGAGTGTTTCAGGTCAAGTGCTATAAAATGCATCAATCAAGAAATATCACTGTTCAGGATGTTCGGGGACTGTGCTGTTCCTGTCATGCTAAACTAGTGTTAATATGCACCGCTCATCCCTCGTTTATTGCAATAAGACTGGGGACACACAGGAGGACAATTGGGCCAATTTGCAGAACATTAGTCATTCTTGCAAACTACGAGGAGAGATGCTGCAATTTGATTGAAACCAATGATCTGCAAATATGATCTTAATATGAGAGGTCACAGATCTAATCTTAACTACCCCAGCTGACTTTTACCCGATAATATCAAACACTTTACATGTTTAATCCGCCATCTGCGTAAGTCCTGTGCTGTGTGGGGATCAGAGACTGCTGACAGCCCACTAGAGCTCAGTTTGCAGTGAAGTGAGGCACAGCGCGCTGAGTGTGACTGTTTGCCTCTGTTGTTATTTTGATTAGAATTACTGGATCATGAGATTACAGGGCCTGATGTAAAAGGACGTATCAAGAGTCAGCGGGATAATCTCATATCATTAAGTTTGCAATGTGAGCACATTTACAGCTGAGACACAAAATAATCAGCAAAATATTCACTGTGTGATGCAACGCACAGCTAAATCTCTCGCTAATGTGTCCCCAGACTAAGACGACACCATTTGGCTGTCATGCTGCAGTTGGCTCCAAAGCAGACTTCAGCATGTTGATTGATGCTTTTTCGCTTACATAACGAACTAATTATCTTCCTATTTGGTTTTTTATTTTGTTTTTCTGCAGAGATTGAAAAGTATGATGGTGATGAATTGAAAAAAGATGGTGACATGAAGAAATACCTAGATATCATCAGCAATAAAAATATCAAGCTCTCCGAAAGAGTTCTCATTCCAATCCAACAGTATCCAAAGGTAAGAGACACAACAACCACACCTAAGAAAACACAATGTACCTCTGACAACTAAAGATCATCTTCACTGTCGATTAATCTGCTGATTATTTTCAAGATTAATCAATCTATAAATTGTTTGTCAGTCTAAAACTCAAACATATTCAGTCTAATATGATAGACAACAGAGAAAAGCAGGAAAGAGGCTGAAAACATTTTCTGCTATTCTTGTATGAAAATTGTTTAAACTATTAACTGATTACTAATTATCAAATATAGTGCCAATTATTTTCACACTTATATGAAGACAACATCTATAGTATAGTTACATATAGGAATAATAATATTCCTATAATAAATATTATGTATTTGTATAGATATAATATATATTATTCTATTTTATATATATATATATTATATATATATCTAATAAACCTATTATTATAAAAACATTATAATATACTAAGGAGAAAAACAGATCATGATAACATGACTATGAATGCCCCCACTATAGATGTGTTACCATGGTACAAATGACCAGAACAGTTAAGCAAAAAGTAAAGTAGGTAAAAGCTTTTGTGTATGATATTGTTTCATTAATTTTAGTTGTCAATCTATGGATGCAGCCTCTTTGTCTAGACTCTCCACCTTCACCTACTCCACCTCCAAATACTTTTTGTCATGGAAACTCCCACTGAGCCTCAAAAAGGCTAATAGAAAGTCATCAGGCAGTGTCTATTTATTTTGAGGTAGTCATCAAAAAAAGAAAAGTTTTGAGTGCACTAAAGCACTCAAGGGTACAGTGAAGAACAATGACCATAAATCACTGCATGACACAGTACGCGTTATTCTGAGTTATGCAATGTCAGTAGTGACAAAGTTTGAAATGTAGCCTAATGAGCCTGCTCCATCAGGCAGCTAAGCAACAACACACAGCTGCTTGTGGGGAACCAAAAGGCCTTACTGCCACTGTAATCAAGGAAACCTGCTCCACTGACTTCACATTCACACATTCATGCAACAGGGGCCAAAGAATAATGGCCTCAGTGTAGCAACAAAGATTTCAACAGAACATATTTCCATATAGAATATAGATTATTTGTCCCGCTCTGCAAGTACAGTATATACTGCACATGTTTTATAACTGTAGGTAGATACATTAATCTATACATGGAGTAGTTTTCTTTTTCTGTGTATATTTGGGTTTTCTTCTACTTTACTTTACTTTATATAAGATGTTGTCCCTTTAAATGCAATTATCTCTGTGTCCAGCTGCCATGTCGATAACAAATGTCCTCATTCATTATGTTCAGGTCATATGTTTCAAGTAATTTATCAAGATGACAATAATTCATGACTATGAAGTCCTTAATATATGTTGCTAGTATCTATCTATCTATCTATCTATCTATCTATCTATCTATCTATTGTTTTGGCGCTGCAAACTTCCATCCATGATATCTGGTCATGGGTTGTTGTGTAAACTAGTAAACTAACCAGTGCCTCTCATATAAAACCTGCAGAACCACTTTCTTCTTTAAACCAATACCATCACACTTAGTGACATCTTTTTGTCTTCCAGCACTCGTTTGGAATGAATTACTTGTGGTCATTCGTCCTCTTGTTCTCGCTGCCAGTTCTCAGTAAGGGATTTATAGAGGAGAGATCCTCATCAAAACACAGACAATGTCCATTTTTCAGTCTTTGTCTTCTTACCCACTCTTTATAGGTCCTGTTCCAACTTCCTTTTTCATCTCACAGCTATTTCATGGGGCAGTCATATGCCCATGTCTCTCTATGTACAGTATATATTTTAAATGTAGTTTACTGATTGTTGTTCTGTCTCATTAAAGAAGACTAGAGACAAGTGGAGGGCAGAGGAACATTTCACTGCACCTCAGGAGCACAGGCAGTGTACTTCAGTTCAGAGAGCCCCTCAGGACACTCCATAGAAATCAATTTGCTGTTTCCACCTCAGGATCAGTGTTGAGAAAGTAATTAAGCTGTGTTCAGGAACTCCTCACTCTATTACATTGATTTTAAATCTATAAAAATTGCCAATTGAGCTAGTTTCTTGGGGGCAGAAGACCCACAATGACTTAAGGATCTCTCTCTGCCCTTGTGTTTCTGCCTCATTAAGTGCATTTTCTGTCCAAGTGGTACACCATATTTCACTCGGAAGTACTTCCTAATTGTGAACAATGAATCTCCCCTGAACTTACAGCACCTATACTGCATGAAAGGGTAGTAATAAACATTTTAGGGAATGGCCTTTCCAGAGACTTCTAGCATTGTTAAGAAAGTATGGTTCACTAGATGGTTAGGATAGATGAACACACATACACAAACACATGCAGTACTGTAAGCACCTATTGGTTCAACAACTTGAGCAATATCTTCTCTCACAAATCATGTTAAGCATACTGATTCTATCCTAAATGCATATTTTCCTCTTGGAGACTATAAATTTGGAGTAAATGAAAAGATTGTAGATAGAGTATATTGTTTCTACCTGCTGGTTAATTGCATTCACCTAGTGTCCCAGGTGTAAGCCAGTTCCTGATTAGACGGTTTATGAAAACCAGTGGAGCGTAGAGAAAAAGAAAAAAACAACAACCTGAGAAACAAAATATGTATTGTGAAGCAATAATCCTGAACAAAAAGTTCGCACATGCAATACACAGGCTCAAAATCCTGGTACTATGTAATGAACATAACAGTGCCAGCTCTGCAAAGCAAGCAAAGCAGTGCAGTCCAGAGAGACTGAGCAGTTGTCCAACAATAGCTTCTGAGTCCCAATTGCACAGTCAGCACCCTACAGGACTGCAGTGTCACTATCTTAAAAATCTTGGTAACACTGCACTTTCACTTAATGGTAATTAGTCACATGAAGCAACTCTTTGATCAAGTGTGCAAGGATGAGGAGGGAGGGGAAAAAAACAAAGCAGAGCTTGGAAAGATGAGTAAGATGTAGCACACAGCAAATACCTCAAGTTCAAAACAGACTTTTGACACTTGCTCAACACAGTTGACACAAAAATGACACATCTCTCAGCTAGACAGATGTTTTCAAAAAAAAAGATAGCAGTTGAGTTTTATGTAGGAATATAGGTGCTCCTGCAAATACTTGAAAACAAGCTGTATGACAGATTACAGAACACAGATTCATTGTAATACTGGTTTACTGCCTCTGCCAAAAAATACATTTGTTTTTGGGCTTGAGCAGACCTGAACATTAATATTGGACTTACAGTTCTAAAAAAAAATGTTTACACCGATATGCCCATTTTCAATGATCAATAGATTTGACTTTCTACTCTGACAACATCTGGGCGTACTGAGAGGCACAAACTAATTGGTTTTGTGTTACTTCACTTCCTCACATCTACTACTCAATAATGTTCAGTCTCACTTTCTGTCATCCTCTCTGTGCCAGAGCAAAGTATAAAATGTCATAAATCTGTTCATATTTCAGCAGTTCAACAGTGCTCATTCAAGCTTACTGCTGCCATCTTGCCACAACATAATTAAATGCAAACTAATATAATTATTACTTGGGAGAATTCTTCCCCATGGTTTTGGATTTGATGCCGTGACACATGGAAGATTAAAGTCCTCTAACGGTGAGACAACCAGTACTGATGAATTCATTCTATATGACACGTTGACAGACGTTTTCGCTGCAGACATTTTGACATGTCATAGCAGGAAAAGCACAGCTGTTGTTGATGACATAAATGATGGCTGCATTTCATTGGCCAGTTAGGCGGCTCTGATATTGTGCATGCTGGCTCAGTGGATTACCGACACACCCTAATGAAAGCTCTCATAATTCTCTTTATTATTTCCACCTATGCTCGTCCTGAGGCCTGTTTAGTTTTTGTTCTGTCGTTCTATGTAATTTATAAATCACATTGTATTGATGATATCAACAAAACAAGCTGCAGGAGAGAGATAGTGTGATGTTACACAAGATGTGTCCAAGTTTGCTACGTTTAGAATAAAAAGAGGTGATTAAACTATGATTTGGCTTCAAAAGACAAACCCATTAAGTCAATGCCAACACAACACATTACATGAATATTTAATTTCATTGTAATGTTCAGTTAGGGACATTGAATACATTTATTGCACCAAATACGCTGTAGCTAAAATCTAATTTTCATTTATGGTCTCTGGCCAGGAGCTGCCAGCAACACGCAGTTTGATGCAATAAAGGATTAAACATTAGGAAAAGACAAGTGTATAAAATATCGTATACAACAGAATAAAATGATTACAGTACAATACAATACCCATAAGAATAGACATAATTTCCTGTAGCTGACAAGGAGAACCAAATTTAACCCTTTAAACCTTTCACAATTATTTTGTTACTGTTAATTCTGTAACTACAAAATCATAATTAATTAGAATGTTCTAATATCTGATATAATTAAACATAATATTGTCTAAGCAGTTAAATATAGATGCTGGAGCCTGAGCACACCGTAAGGTCAATTATTTGATTTTTAATTTGAGTTTTTGGCGTCAACTTGCAGGTTGTGCAACTGCAGTATTTAAACCACTGCAAAGTCTCGATATTTCCCAAGTTATTCTCTCACAAAATCGCCCCTCAATGTACTGACATCTGTAAATCAATAGTAGATTGTACTTCACACTCCCCTCTGTGCTGAATTGTAAATTAATTTTCATCTGCCAGCATTGAGCTGACAAAGGTGCATATTCACTCAAAATAGGATTAATGCTTTTTACTGTTGTCGGCACGGGTTCTCTCTGGGTACTACCATGCAGTTAATAGGTTCATTTGTGAATCTAAATTGCCCATAGGTTTGAATGTGAGCGTGCATTGTTGTTTGTCTCTATGTGTCAGCCCTGTGTTGAACTGACAACCTGTCCAGGGTGTACCCCGCCTCTCGCCTAGTGTCAGCTGGGATTGCCTCCAGCTATCAGCAACCTTGATAGGGATAAGCGGTGATGAAAAATGGATGGATACAAAAATAAGCTGAAATTTCAGACTTGGTACAGATGTGACACCACTGATCTTTGATGTCTTGAAATTGTACACAGAGATCACAAAGAGCAAAATCACTGATAGCAAAAAATATGATTAAGATAATCAACTGAGTCATTTCCATTATCTCTTAACTAGAATTTATCCTCTTCTCTTTAATGAGACAGCTTGATTAGCATCTTATAACCTTGGGACATGAAATGGATTTTCAATGGCTGATACTGTCTGTGAGTCCAGGTCTGGGACTATTTTGCATGTGTGTGTGAGAGAGACAGTGTGTTATAAAAAGGATCTTTTAATTGTGATAAATCTGACATATTTATATTCTTACATTTAAACAAGCTCCATAGGGTGTTTGCTATCCATGCTGCAAGAACATCTCACACCACATTAAACTGTATTTTGTCCTTGTGGATGCCACAATTTTGAGCTTATCAGTCTTGGGTTGTTGTGACCTTTAAATTGTGCAGCAGCTGTGCTCCACCCATAGAGAAATTCCATTTTTGTCTGCCCAGAGATGTCAGTGTCCCAAAGAAAGGCGGTGGAAAGGTGTTTTGCTTAGATAAGTACTGAACACAGTAGAGGAAGTACAGAGTGTGAATTAAAATTAAGCACTTGTCCGATAGCATCACAGTTCCTCTTTCGGATTCTTCTGACTCAGTGTGTGATGGCTTGTCTGCCACAATGCCGCTCATGAGATATAATAAAAAATAATAAATACCCCCCTATGTTACAAATCTCCCCACATATACAGTGTCACAGCTCAGTGCGAATTACTAATTCTACGTATGTGGTGCGTTCACTCTGGAAAATCAAGTATCAAGTGTCAGCATGCTGCATAGATTCACTTTTGCTGTTGATTGATGCTATTGTCCCACAATGCAGTGTACAACAGAAATAGAAAACTCCCTCATTAACATACACAAGATCACACACACACACACACACGAACACAAGACAAAAGTCCTGATGATGAAGCAATGATGACACTGCTTGTTGTATTAGTACTGAATTTGCTGTATGGGGGTGACAGGGCCAGAGTCAGGCACACTCAAAATTTCTTTAAAAATTTTTCTAGTTAAAATTATAATATTGGACTAACTATTCATTAGAAAGACACCAATACGATTTTAAATTCATGTTAATGTTGTTTTGTGTCTGTTAATTTGGCCAAAAATCAGTGTTGTGTGCTTTGCAACAGCTTGTTCTACTGCTCCAAAGCTACCAAATGTGTAAAAAAAAAAATTAAATGAAACATTATAAAATTAAAAAGTACATATTTTAACTACTCTATCATGAAAATTATTAAAAGTGTTATGTATACTTTGTAGCATTATATAAAGAGTAACTGTGTTGGCCTTTCTTTTGTTGCATTTTGAGAAGGTTAAAGTTTTCTCCATTTGGTGAAGAAGTGAGATTTGGTGCAACAAAGGTATTTGTCATTTAAAGGCCATGGCTAGAGAAGTGGGAGAAAGGAGCTCAGAGTGTATGAATTGATTTTTCTTTGCTCTAACAGTAAAGTTAAGTAGCTGCTGCTCTGACAGTAAAACACATCGGTGGTCTTAAGCAGCTTCTGTGGCACTGCATCATTTCGGCATTGCTGGCTGCCTGTCTACATTGATCTTGGCTCAAGTTGTTTGTCACCTGTTAAAATTTACAGGAAACATGATGTTTGCTTTGCTTTGTGCCTGTGTGTGTTTGTGTGTGTAGGCCATCTGGGTGGTTCGAGGTTTACACATTAATGGGAATTGTTCATTTCTTTATTCTAACATTCTGAATCTGTTTGTTGATGAAGATGTTGGGTTGGTAAGGGAAGATCTAGATAATTTTGTAACCTTGTACAAAAAAATGTACAATTATTTTTGCGTTTTTTTGATTTCAACTGGTTTTTATTATGCTCATCTTTCTGTGAAATAAGCTCCAACTGTAAATATTGAACATTGATCCTGTTTTATTAACAGACCACATCATCAGCTAAGACAGCAGTTGTAAAGTAAAGTCATACCTTAATATCTGATACCACTGATTAGCACAACACTGACAGCTGAAAGCTTTCCAAGTAAACAGTAAATCTCTTCTGCTTGTCCCACACGTACCAAACAACCACTTATCTGCTTTCTTTAATGTTTGTGGAGCTGACAGGACATGCTACTCTGACAAGCTCACAGCCCAGTCACCCCTAGCTGTAATTAAAGAATAAACCTCAACCTGAGGCTTTAATCCTCCTATCAGACAAGACCTGGACTCTCCCAATAGCACAGCTCACTAACCTGGCAGTAAGTGCCTCAGGAGATCTGCAAATCTTGACTGCCCACAGTGCACAGCAATAAACTGTGGTCACAATGCACGTTTTCCACATTTTTGTTATGAGGTCTACATGGCTACAGCGACTTGAAAAGCTGCACAATTTTAATATTTTAGTGCTTTCAATTGAACTGACCTTATACTAAAGCACAGAAACATGCTGGTTTGGTACATGATATTATCCAGAGGATGATTTGATTCATATTTTTGTGATCCTTGATTTTTAGCTTTTCTCATCCATGACTCGCATTACTTTAATTTTAGCAGCAAAAACAAAATTAGAGTTATGAAAGTGTCCAATATTTTGAATATTTTGAGTGCATGGATAATTCTCCTTGTGTGCGTCTCTCAGGTCTTATGGGGCAAAAAAAAAAAAAAATACTAACTAACTAACTAACTAAACTAAAATAAAGCACTAAATAAAACACTACAGCCTGCACCAGAAACAGTGCCTTTCATCAAATATATACATTATTTTATAGACAATAGTGGTAATGTTATTTTACATATTGTATGTATCACCCATTCCATAAGAATGCTTAGGATTGTTGTGGTGCATTACAGGTGAAAAACTGGCAAAATGATGCCCATGAAAAGAGTTGTCATCTAAGGACCAACATTATGTCACACTGCCTCATTTGTAAAAAGGATCTCCTCAGTATGTGTCAGTGACTGGGATTTTACATGTAATGGATCATTCCTGGTTCTGTCCTCCCACTGCAGTAAACATATTTTACATGTCTTTGTGGAAACTACAGTAGTCTTTTGTTCCAAAATATTTAAATTTCCTTGTGACACTCTGCAGTCTGCCACTACAAGAAGATAAATGTAGATCACTGCCATCTTTAATATTAAAGTTTGGGGAACAACGGATTGTTTTATGAAACTTGTGCTCATTTCTTTATGAAACCAGACACCGGAAGAACCAAATAAAAGGAGAAGAATATTGATTACGTATAACACCTTACCTGCTTCGTGTGACAGGTGCACTCTGTTTTAAATGCTCAAAATAGGTCATTCTGCGGTGGCTTTGAGAGGTCAATGTACTGCCCCTTAAAGGACTACTCCACTGATTTAGCATTGTATTTATGTGACACTTTTATGTTCATGATGGACAGTCTCACTGCAACAGAACCATACATACCTTTATTGCACACATTCTTCATCAAAACCAGGTGCCACACTTCATAATCTATAATGTTGAATAATCCTGTTGAATATGTGCTGTAAGAGGTGTCAAAAGTATTCACATTCATTACCCAAGTATAGATAGATACTAGGGTTTAAAAAGACTTCTGTAGAGGTTGAAGTATCAACTCAAGCTTTTTACTCAAGTAGAAGTAAACAAAAATATTAAAAGTAATAAAAGTAATAATAATAAGTAGTAAAAGTAAAGTGCTGGCTTCAAAACTACTTAAAGTATAAAAGTAAAAGTAATGTAAAGAGAAAAAAAAAGCCATCAAATGTTATAGTCCCCGCGCCACAGTGGCCTATACATGCTATGCTATGTATAGCATGTATACCATTTGTTACTTGACACCTCTGTGTACCTCGGTTAACATACGTCACTTTTATGAAGAAGATCTATGGGGTTTTCCCCATTTTTTTTAAAATATATATTTTTTGCTGCAAAACTGCAAGTTGCCACTAGGCAAGATTGGTGAGACACACATTCATTTAAAAGCACAATTGCAGCATAATGGAAGACACTGCAACTACAGAGCACACAAAACAAATTCAAAAATGGAACTGAGTTACAAAACAAGACATTTTCAATAGAAACATTTTCTGGTATTCTCTGTATTTGCAGCAGGATGAATTTTGTACTTGGTTGTATTTCCTTCGATCGCTGTGAGTTTCGTCGTGCTGGGTGTGTCGTCAAATTGGTGAATGTGCTTTTTAAAATTGCTGTCCGCTGTGAGGAGATTTTTAAAGCTTATTGAAGACTGAAAAACAAGCTTCAGTCACTCAGGTTGTTATGAAAAGTGCTTTGCTCAGCTGCAGGTTTTCACATTAATGCATAGTGACTCAACCTTTAACTCAGAAAAAAAAAATCATTAATATTTGATATGTATGATTAGGACTGATGCTGGTTGTAAAAATAATATAATATATAATAATTTATAAGATTTTTAGCTTGATGTTTTTATGTGCGCATTTATGTGTGAAGGGGTATTAACGTTAGGATTTTAAAGGGGCATCAGAGGGTTGGTAGGTCATAACAAAACAGAATTTCATAAAAAATATTTTTCAGAATTCTAATGGAGCTTAATATTGTAGAATAAATTCTGCACAAAAGCTCTCAAATAAATGTTTGTCCTTCATGTAGAAGTTACACTTTCTGAAATACAATAAGTACATAAGTTCAACAATTTCACCACTGAATATTATATATCTAATATCTGCATAGTTATCTGTGTTGAGAATGCAGGGGGCACATTGCATCATTTCAAAGCTCATTTAACACCGAACCATGCCTCTTTCTAAGGCCCAAATTGCTCGCCATGGAGCAGAGGAATAACTCCAGACATTCATTAGCTTAATGAAAACAGGCCACTCTTCCTCTACCGCCCAGCGAGCGCATACTTGACGTAGCCGCAGCGACCATCTGCTCTCAAGCTCCCTGCCAGTTTTAGGATAGTCCTGTCAAAGCAACCCCCGTGAAGAAAAGCATCCACAGAGGTGCCTTAATCATTCAGATCAAAGGACAGGTAAGGACAGTAGGGATGCTTTTTTTGTGGAAAAAAAAAAAGATCGTTTTATCTCTGCATCCTCTTGCACATCTCTAACCTGAGATGTAGCGTTCAGTCATGATGTTAATGATGTTCATGAAATGAGCTGAGTGTGCAGTTGTCGGAGTTGAGTTGCAGCAGCCACACAGCTGGCAGTGAAGTTATTAGCCGCTCAGCCACAGTGGGAGAGGCTGCTTTGTGAAAAGGTTAATATCATTTTAGGGCTGGCCAGTGTGTTGTGGTGGGCGGCAGACCACCTGTTCAACTCTGGAGGGCGTCTCATATCATATCATCCAACAGCAAACATTTGAAGGTTAAACTGTTAGGTAGTATAAGTTATGCGTTTGTAGTAAATTATTACATTTATCTCATTTTCTAATTGATCTTCTGCTCATATTTACTTCAGAAATGACCCATTTGACTACAGTTGCGAGTTTCACCCCTCGGATTAATCACTTACTAATCTCAGCAGTGTTGCGCCTGCAACAACCCACAGCTACTTTTCTCAGTATGAGCACTAGCTGGTGCACAGCGAGAGGGAAATGATAGTCAGAGCCCCGAGGCTTGAATCTGATAGTTTGTCATCGGGATAGTATTACTTAATTTCCCACTGGGAAGAAACTCATTATTTCTGACTTTATCTCAGCACTGACCTCTGGAACAGTCTCAGAAATGTTATTGGTTTGAGCCCACGTTCCCTTTCCTTTTTTTTTTTCTCGCCATGACATGGATGACCCTAAACACCAATAAGCGAGGGCACAGTTCAAACAAATGGATGGGCGCATGCATTAGCTGGACCACTGATGAGAGTCCCATTCACCTTTAATGTGCTACATACAGAGCACAATTATATTGATTTATTACAGGCTACATTACAGGTTTTTCTCACATGATGAATGGTGAATGGAATGTGAGATTATATTGATAATAGTTGACTAATGGCCCACGGGCATCTTTTATGGTTAACCTTCTCTCCAAATGTATCAAATTCCTTTCACATCAGAGAGAGAGACTTCTTCAGAGACATTTCTCCATATTTAAGTCAGCTTTTAGCATTTTTTGTCCTCATCTTAGACATGTTGGAATCATCGATGAGGTGTCTGATTGCTTCTTTCTCCTGTGTCACAGTTTAATTTTGTCGGGAAGCTGCTCGGACCACGGGGAAATTCCATGAAACGATTACAAGAGGAAACAGGAGTGAAGATGTCCATTCTCGGCAAAGGGTCCATGAGGGATAAAGGCAAGGTAAGAAAGATATCGATCTGTGTTGAAACATAATTGTTTAGTGAGTTCAAGATATTGATCAAATGGAAATATTTACAGAAACAAACTGCTTGAAATTCCACCAAAGCACAGAAGACTATTCTAACCAACAACATCTGAGCTATGACTAAGATGAATAACACCCAGAGTAGAATTAATAGCTCTCAGTTGACAAACACATGTAGGAGAAAATGGGAATGCTTTTTCTGCCTGTTGTTTAATAGCATATTCTGTAATAGTCAATTATGAATGCAAAGTTATGAATCTGTTCACCAGAGTCATTTATCCTACTGACTTGTGGTCCCCTAGAGCTAAACTTACCCGAGCGTGTGCACAGACAGCCTGCTGGATATGGTGTTCGCACTCATAACAGGTCTCAGTGTGCTGCGATAGAGTTACATTGCTATCATTACTGTAGCCTCTGATTCGGGTATCTAGATATGACAAAAGACTTGCAGTGTTACTACATCTTTGGAGAAACTGGAGCTGCGTATCAATGCATCAAGAAAATGTTGAGGGTAAAATAATGCGGAGGCTGTCACAACTACTTTGAAGTGGCCATAATCGATATTTGTAGAATGAAAATGTATCAAGGGACAACGTGAAAGGAGTTGTTTTTAGTCATACAGCTCCTCTTGGCTTTACAGAGCTTTGAAGCATGTTTCAGCCCTTTGTTTAGCGGCTCGACCCACAACTTTTCTGTTTTGGCTCACTTTGCCGTCTCACATTGTGGTTTTCAGCTGCAGCAGCAGGCAGCTGTTTTCAGTGGAAAAGCTTTAAAAACTCACTGTATACAAAGCACCAGCAGAGAGACACAGTTAGAGAGCAGCTGGTGAACATAGTGAAGCATTTAGCAGCTAAAGGACCAGATATTTCCCTCAGGAGTTGATATAGTACAGAAACAAGACTGAAAGAAGGTGAATATTGGACTTATATCCATTAAGTGGATGCAATCATGACTCCAATATGACTGATAATGTTCCTGTTGACGACTGTGTTGTGTTCACGACTTGTTTCAGCTGCCCTCAAGTGGCCCAATCATCTGCTATAACAAGTTTAAACATATCACTGTGGTTCCAGTGGTCATTTGTACACATTAAATTCTCTTCTGTTGAGAAAACAATCTCACCTCAAGGTCATTAAGCAACCTGGATTTCCCCTTGGGGGTGGGGGATCAATAAAGGATTATCTTATTCTGGAGCTTTCAACCATATCACACTTAATCAGCAGATATGCCTAGTTGTCATGGAATAATAGACAGTAGTTAATAATTTACAGTCTCTAGTCTCAGAGCTACGCAGATGGAACTGTATGTAGATTCTAGTTTTTCTAAACTTTGACACTAAATATATCAAAGTTCCAAAAGTAAGAAACATCATTTTAAGTATAAATTCAAGAGAAATGTGAGATTTCAGCACTTAAAAATAAATCTCAAAGTTCATTCTTGGCCTTTAAAAGTGCAGTTTTAACCAAGTAACGTTTTGGATGACTAAACTTTAGGATAAGTCAACCTAATAAAGCCCAAAATTCATCCATAACAGTGTGGCTTTGTAATTAGAAATTAATACCTTTTCACATTGGATTTCCATACAGGCTTAATTGTGAGGCTGAAGGTCTTCAGTGTAATGAAGACTAAAGGCACTGAAACGTTTCTTTGCCATCACATTTATAACGTGCTTTGGCCAGTGCTATATTCATTTAATTCTTTGGCTTTGTGCCACTAAGTCCATTCACTTTAGTCATGTGCTGCATTAACGTGTCTTCAGTGTGTAAAATTAAGTAAAGATGAGCTATAATACTAACAACAACAACAACAAGTGCAAAATAAAAGTTTATTTACAGTACATGCACGCAGTGCTGTGTAAAGGCAATTCTGAGATTTCTTTCAAAATACATTAAATATGTTGGAAAATAGTTGCTGAAAACATGTGAAAAGACTTTGAACTATATATTACTGAAACAGTTTTTCACCAGTTTTCAGTCCAGGATTTTTTGGGCGGTCCTAAAGGGTGGCTCGATGACACGCTGAGGCCACCCTGAGCATACCCCTGCACCCTAGAAGAAAGATAGAGATTAATTCATCTCACTCAGAGTGTCTCAAAGTTAGTCATGTCATTTTCTGAACTCATCTGACACGTTTCAGTCACTTCAAAACTTAAGCTTAACTACTCCCACGAGTGGACGTGGCTTCAGCACATTTAGTGGACACACCCCCACAGCCCTGGAGCTGAGAATTCTGTTCATTATTTCCCGATTGGGACACCTAATTTCATAAATTTGTCAATATTATTAATCATTAAAATTTGGCTGGATGGTCAATAACACTGACAGACTCAGAATACATATTTATTCTTACTTTACATAGATTTTAAGTTCTGATAATACAATGATTGTTTATCATTTAAAAAAATAATTACTAAGGGTCCATATCACTAACACGGTGACATGTCATTTTCACCTGGATACATGGTGTTCTGTGCAGCACAAAGAATAATAATAGGCACTTTAATGTATCTTCCCCAAAGCCGGCTATGAAATGATCAGATTTAGATTTCGGTGTTTTCTGTTAGTGATATTGATTTTGTGTACAGTCTGACTGTGTGTGAGGTCGTGGCTGAAAGGCTGGCTGCCATTCGAGGCAGCTAATCACAAGGCGGTGTGGTACAGACAGAGCCCCATGACAAGCAAAAGCCCATCATCATCACACAATTCTGCCATTTCATCCAGTTCCAGCAGTAGGGTGCATCAGTCTAGCAGTAGTGTAATGTCTCAGTTTCCGAGAATTGAAGCAGCCCACCCAGTAATATTACACCATATGGCCAATATTACACAATATAACACCTTGTGCACAGATATTAGCCTGGTTAATATGGTGCTGAGTCATAGAGCTAAAGCAAAGAGGACCTTCCTGACTCTACTCTGTTTACCCCAAACACTGCAAGGTTAAAGATAGAAAAGTCTCTAGCTGTACAAACATATAATATCGATCAATTGAACACACAGGCAAGCTGCTATGATTGCAACTAATGTAGCTCTGTGTGCGCTGCAGCCTCTCAAACATTTCATTAATGTAGTATTAAGTAAGTATTAAAACAGCTCAAAGACACGATTGCACGTTTTGATCAGATTCATAATGACCTAGGCTCTCTGTTAGTGAAAGCCTTGTGAAAGCCTGCTGAAATTTTTACGAGTGATTTTTTTAATTAAAGCTGATTCCCCCCAGAGGGAAGCGAACGGCCCTGTGATGCAAGGACAAAAGTTTGAATCCTCAGATTGTCTGTGTGAGAAAGCGTGTGCTCTGTGAGCACTCTCGCTTCCCTTAACAGCTATAATCAGAGTGTCCTTGAGCAAAGCATTCGACACCCAAAGCGGCACCAAATTGTTGCAGTGCAGAATGAATAAATGAATACAGGTAAAATGCTAAAAAAAAAAGAAAAAAAAAAGTATGCACCAGCTGCATTTGTAACTAGTCCAAGTTTAAAAAAAAGATTCTTCTCCAGGTCTGACATCACTTCTGATTTGTTCAGTGTAGAATTGATTTTACGATTTAAAAGGTTCTTTTGAAACACAGTTAGGACTGGCCCCGAGCTATATTACAGATCTTTTAAGCCTTTAAAGCTAGTGCGAAGCTTCTGACAGGGCCCCTAAGGGCCTGGGTTAAGACTTTAAGGGGATTGAGCTTTTCTTGTCATCAGACTTGAGAACAGTTCGCATTAGGAGCCTGGATCAACATCTTCTGTTTACTTCAGTGCCTTTTTGTAGACTTGCTTTAACTCATTGCCCCTTTCCAAACTCAGCATTCACCTCTTTACATTCATTATGTTTTGCTGTTTTCTGTATCCCGTGGAGCTCTCTTGCTTTGATTTGTCTGCTTTCATTTCATTGTTAAAGCACTCATGTTTGTGTAGCTCTTAAAATATGCACAGAATGTTATTCAGCAAATTAATAAGTAATCTGTATTTTCTTCAAAGTCTTTATTTGTGTCATTTTTTATCTTAAAACCATAAAACATGTGGTGTGTGGCCAGAAGTGTGCAACACGTACATGTAATAATGTAAGGATGAGCTGAACGCACCCTGAGCAGCTATACTAAAACATTAATCGATGTTCAACGAGTCAGAAACATTTTTTTAGCCGGTGTTTCTTTTCATTTGTTTTAATTTAGCAATCTTTATAGAATGTTTCAAAGCTGCACTAGTAACTTTTTTTTTTTTTTTAGATTTCATTAACATTATGTAATGAGAATTATCACGGACTCTGATGCCCCCCTCGGCAAGAATTTTAGCTTTTAACTCGCTCCCTACTTTGCTATTTAAATTAATTCTCACTGCACTTGTCAACTCACCATATGCTACCTTCTTAGCACCAAAAAGTTAGAACAAAGTTAGGAGCTAGCTGGTGAACACAGCGGAGGATTTAGCAGCTAAAAAGCCAGAGATTTCCCTCGGGACTCGAAACCAAAACAACAAGTGATTGTGAATACTTGCCACGTAGACGAAACATGACTAAGTAAATGCTTATGTTGCTCCACATTCAGTGCTAAGCAATTATTTGCTAATGTCAAATTCATAAGATGATAATATATGTATATCACAGTATCAATCCTCTTAATTAATGCTGCTTTAAGAACAGCATGCTCTTGTTTAGCAAGGAGAGACTAATCTCATAACTGATGTAGAAACAGAAATCACGCCGCACCTGTCTGTGTCTGTCATGATGGCACCTGCATCACTTCCATCTCCTTTCTCTTCTGTCCCCCTCCCCCATAGACGGAAGGATCTCTCTGTGCGTCTATTGTTTCATTTATCAAACTTGTCACGCCTCACCTGTCCACCAGGCGTCCTCAGTGTGTCTCCCTTCCTGACACACCTGTCCCTCATCTGCTACCTCGTCCCCTTGCTGTACCCCGCTTACTGATTTTTGCATGTCTGAATGCGTGTCTGAACAGTAAGTCCCTTTGTTTAAAGGCTGCTATTTCTGTCATTTTCTTCCTTGATTTTGCTTTTTGAGGCACCTCGGAGACATTTGGCTCCAGCAGCCAACAAATCATTACTGACCATCAAGATGACTTGAACTATAAGCCATGTCTGGGTCACAAGATGTCTATCCATTTAAACATTTCCTGAAGCTGTTTTGGAGTGGAGCCTGCAGAGCATTTTTCACCACAAATAAACAAAAAAAAAAGGAAATTTCTATTGGAAAACAGTCACCAACAGCCTCACTGGTGCCAGAATCTATGACTGAGCTGTACTGTCTAGTCTATAATTTTGCTGTGGTTGTCAGATGAACAGTAATTATTTTCCAGAAGTTAAATTATTCCTTCCATGAGGTGAAGGAAAGGCCACGGATCATTCGGAAATGTTTATGCATGTGCTTCAAGTGTCTTCCTGATGATGTAGCGATTGCTCAAGTAACTCCTTGTCTTGAAGCTAAATCACAAATGTTACTACAGGTTAAAGCCTGCCTGTCTAAGAAATGCTTATGATGAAAGGAGGAAAAAAAATCAGAATCAGACGCTCTTCTTCCTCAAAATGATTTAAGAGCAGAAGTACTTCATATGGCTCAGTATAGATTTTTAATCAGGCCAGCGGTATGGCTCTCAGGAGGCTATTGTCTGTTGGTCGAGACTAAAACATCTAAACAACTACTTGATGGATTGCCGTGAAGTTTTGTGCAGACATTCATGGTGCCTGGAGAGTGAATTATACTGACTTTGGCAATCCCCTGACTTTTTCTCTAATGGCAGCATCAGGTCAAATTGTCAATTTGTCAAGTGTTTTGGCTTTTGACAAAATACCTGCAAGGCTGCTTGCTTGCTAAATAGTAAATGATAGCATGCTAAGACACTTAACTATACAGGGCTGCCAGGTTTTCAGTTTAGTTGTTGAGTTTCAGTATCAATGAAGTTGGTACATTTATGAGTAAGCCTTTTCAAACCCTGCAAGATTTTTTTGTTTTAGGTTTAGCAGCCAAATTCATAACTTTAAAGCATTCACAGATACAAAGCCAAGTTGGTAATCATAGTTAATTATAAGTATGATTGATCAGCCATCTTCCAGACATCATAGCATAAATCAGGAGACCAAACCTAACAAGCGTATCAGGGGAAATTTTAATTTCAGAGACTGTTTTCCTGCATTCCTCTGAATTTATGAGGTAATTCTATTGCCCAAATGTGGAGTTGGGTGGACAGGGGGAAAGGGAGCTTTGAAAAATGGCACCTTCAGGGGAATCTGGATGGTTGACTTGCACACAAACAGTGCTTCAAACAGTAGGTGAGCCACAAGCATTTTCATTTGCAACCTTCAGGAAGCAGAGGAACAAGAATTGTCCAAACTGTCTTTATTAAAACATTAAAGGTTCATACAATTACATATTTAAATTGCACTATTTTTTTTTCAAAACGCAATAAACAATATATAGAAAACTGATACATCATTAATACTGTTAATCCAAGGAATTGTATAATGTGATATATGTTACAGCAAGCATATTAGTATATTAATCATTGAAGTGCTCATTTATGGATTTTTTCTTCTTTTTTTTTTTGTCACAGGAAGAAGAATTGAGAAAAAGCGGAGAGGCCAAATATGCCCATCTGAGTAATGATCTTCATGTTTTAATTGAAGTCTTTGCTCCACCTGGAGAGGCGTATTCCCGCATGAGTCACGCCTTGGAGGAGATTAAAAAATTCCTAGTTCCAGTAAGTTTAATACTTCACTTTATTATGTCCTCATTTTTATTCCTGTGTCGTATGTGTGAACATCAGACATTAGTGCTGACTTGGTAATCTCTCCACCAGGCTGTTATTAGCACAAAGCAAACAGTTTCTGAGTTTACAGTATGGAGAGTTTGTTTACATAAGAGTAAGTAAGTGAAGTTTTTCTCTTCATTACAACCACCACCCTACACTACAAGTCCTTCCTCACAAATGAAAAATAATGTATGCAGCAATTAAAGAGCAGTATGGAACAACTTGCAAGACTCCAGCAACTTATAGCCTGGAGAACTTAGCAATAATTAATGTGCATGTTGTGTACACTTGCTGAGTCTAAGCTGTAAATATTAATCAGGCTTTGCAAATGTGACAAGCCTAATAGAGGACCTGTGCTGCACGAGTCTACTTTATGGGGTTCATGCTTCTTCCTACACCAAGCCAATGTTCTTACAAGAATGTCAGTTCACTGGGCCAGGAGGATGATGATGCTTCATCTGCACAGCAGTTCATATCCTTCCAAAAACAAATTACTTAACACAGGCTGCCAAAAAACAAGTGAAGAAATAGTTATTCATTTGTTCCTAATGTGTTATCTTTCAGGAAAATTAATTTCTGTAATCACTGAGCATGTCTTCCATATCGGATTTTTTATTTTTTTTGTCTTCAAACTGTTGAAAGTTTATAAAGGACAAATGATTCATAGAAAGTCTTGTGAGAAAGTGAAATGCATTTGTTTTCCTGTTTGCAGGCTGCTAGCTTCTTGCCAACACCAACTCA
Organism: Larimichthys crocea; assembly: GCF_000972845.2. Classification (NCBI taxonomy): domain Eukaryota; kingdom Metazoa; phylum Chordata; class Actinopteri; family Sciaenidae; genus Larimichthys; species Larimichthys crocea. The sequence continues at coordinate 14,159,696 of NC_040013.1, forward strand.
TGAACCTTTGACTTGTTATTGCTGTCATTGTTGCTGCCATATCTCCATTGCAGTTTGTGGTTGGTTTGTGATTTGCTGCTGCTGTGCATCTGCGTCTCTCTGTCACTATCACAGGTTCCACTGCTACTGTAATTATTTTATCATTCATTGTAATTGTACAATATGTTTGTGTTGATTTGTCCTGTACACATGACATCTGTTGCACGTCTGTCCGTCCTGGGAGAAGGATCCCTCCTCTGTTAAAGGGTTTTTTGTGGGCAAGTTTTTCCTCACTCGAACCGAAGGTCTAAGGACAGAGGGTGTCACTCCCTGTACAGATTATAAAGTCTTCCGAGGCAAATGTACTTTGTGACTTTGGGCTATACAAATAAAATTCGATTTGATTTTGATTTATCTGACAATTTGCATTAAAATTCACACCTCGAAAAAAAACATATGGCATGCATCCAGAGCATATATTGGAACTGTAAACATGCGCATATATGCTAAATATTTGGACATATTTGGTCAGATTTGTGGAGTAAATAACACACCAGATGTACATTTTGTCAGAAATGCTAATTTACTTCAGTCTCATTGGCACTCGGATGCGCTTTGCACTGTTCGATCCACTCCAGCCTGTTCTAGTAATAAAAAGGTCAGCTGGTTTCTCTTGCTCCTCTCTTACATCGGCAGGGGCTTTTATGTACTGTTTTGGAGGGGGTGGATGGATATAAACTGCAGTAAATATTATGCTTCGCTTCCACAGTCTTTCCGTGAATATAAATACATGCAGGCAGAGCTTCAGCTCTCGCTTTAATTGCAGTACCTTGAGAAAAGATGAGGTATTGTGTGCGTTCTAAATTATTCTTATAGAAGTTCAAACATGTTTTCTAATTAGTGTACACACAGGACTGGCAGCAATACATTTCTTTTTAAATGAGCACACACATTCAATAAAATGAGGCTAGACAGAAGTTTAAATCTTTTGTGAAAATCTGCCAGCAGAACTAATGATGCAGGGTTACTAGGAAGGAACCAATTGAGCCGGATTTTACGTCTAAGTGACAAAAGGGCTGAAAATCATTACTGTGGATGAGAATGCACTGTTTGCCATATTTGGTGATCCATCCAAAAGCAGTTACTGGCAGAGGTTGACAATAAAATTGTCCAGTGCTGATGCATTATCATAAATGCTTATCCAAAGAATTGTTGCCAAACACTGGGGAAAGCATCTTGCAGTTAGATCTTGTTGCTTGATCTGACCTCACATTCCCATCCTTACATTGTCTTGTCTTGGGAGTGTGGACAAAATCCCAGTATATTTAAGTTAGTCATCACTTTGTCCCTAAATTGAACTAATAGTATACATAAAAACATACAAAATAAACATCTATCAACCGTCTATTTTATAGGACATGCTCACTGCTCCAGGGGTCGTATGGACTTGCAAATAAACTGCACATAATGTAACACAACAGGCATCTGTCAGTATGCATAGCGACAGATGTTCCCTGCCTCTGGAGAGTACATCCTGCTGGTTACCTTTTTTTTTTACCCGTTTTTACTGCTGCAAGACTGTGTTTGCCAGCGCGACTTCAAGTGAATTGCTAATAGATCTCAGTTCGGTTGAAAAAAAAAAATAGGCATGCACTTGGTAATATTGTTCATTCTTACTGATTTGTAATTGGTATATTTCCAACAGGCAGAATAATGTAAATGTGTTTATTTAGGGGGGAATTCCTCCAATTGTACACATCAGTCTGTTTATAGCTGTGAGTACTACTGCATAGGTGAAACAAGTTGTATAAAAGCCTCATGTGGTTCCAGAGGGAACTGTGTGAAGTGTGATAAATTACCTCAAGTGTTACTCGAGTCAGTGACGGTAGTATGAAAAACATCTGGAGTTGTGAAAGATGTGACCTTACAAGATCTCTGTAACATGCTCATTATCTCTGCACGACGTTAGCTACATTAACTACTTCTAGCACACCAGAATCTCCGACTGAACTGTTGGCGGTTGATTTGCAATGTGGCTAATGCACCAGGTTTGACAAGGAGGAAGCATGTGTTTTGCTTGTTGTCCATCGAGCATAATTCCATAGTACTACAGGACAGTGATTCTTAATTGATGGACAACACTTTTTAATGTGATCAGTTTGTCGTCCGCTTTGCATGTGAAAGGTAGAATATATCCAGGAAAAGTTGGCCCAGGAGGACAGATGGACTGAATTTACATTCCTGCTACAAAAATGCCTGATTTGAGCCAGCTGGTTTGCAACACTACTGCTTCTGTCTTCCGGCCCTCCAGGAAAACTCCTATTCCTCCAGTGACCAATCTACACCTGCTGTTGTGACAGAAACCAAACTGAACTCAAACTAAGGGAGCAGGTTGGATCACAGAGATGTATAACTGTCTCCCACAATGCCACATGTGTAGTTAAGTGTCTGCCGGTTGCAACTGAGGTAATGTACCAGAGCATTTGAGCTGAGTTCACTTGTACTCCTTTCTCCTCATCTGTCTTTGAACACAGACCCAAATGTGCTCCACTTTCTACCAAAGTCAAATTAATTTTAAAATGATCAATTCAACAAAACCAACGCCCCACTCTTTAAAAATCATTATCAGCTGCATAACCATTTCCAGTTAGAATTGAATATCCATACTTTGTGTACAGTATGTTATTCTTTTAGTTCTGAGCAGCTGCTACTAAAGCACAGAGAAGATGTGCAGTTTGTTTATCAGTTTTATGGGAGGCCTCAGATCCGCCCACAAGCAAAATCTAACTACATACAGTCATGGACGAAAGTATTGGCACCCTTGGAATTTTTCCAGAAAATGCACAATTTCTCCCAGAAAAGTGTTGCAATTACAAATGTTTATTTCCTTTAAGTGCAGTGGAACAACACAAAAAAGCTGAAGAAAAAAGTCAAATTTGACATTATTGTACACAAAACTCCCAAAATGGACAAAATCATTGGCACCCTATTAAAACTGTGGGTAAATAATTTCATTTCAAGCATGTGATGTTTGTTTAAACTCACCTGGGCAAGTAACAAGTGCTGGAAATATAGAAATCAAACCTGAAGCCAGTTAGAGTGTATAAAAGTTGAATCAATCTTTGTGTTGTGTGCCTGTGTGTGCCACACCAAGCATGGAGAAGAGAAAAATTGATGAAAGAATGCAACACAGGATAGTTCGAATGGTGGATAAACAACTTCAGTCAACTTCCACATAAATTCAGGCTGTCCTGCAGACTCAGGGTGCAACGGTGTCAGCTCGAACCATACGTCGTCATCTTAATGAGATGAAGCGCTATGGCAGGAGACCAAGGAGAATGCCACTTCTGACAGAGACAGAAAAAAGCCAGACTGCGGTTTGTAAAAACGTACCTGAGTAAGCCTCGATCCTTCTGGGAGAACATTCTATGGACAGATGAGACTAAGGTAGAGCATTTTTGCAAAGCACGTCATTCTACTGTTTACAGAAAACGGAATGAGGCCTACAAAGAAAAGAACACGATACCTACAGTCAAACCATGGTGGAGGTTCAAAGATGTTTTGGGGTTGTTTTGCTGCCTCTGGCATGGGTTGACTGTGTGCAAGGAATCATAATATCTGGAGATTATCAAAAGATCTTGACCCATAATGTAGGGCCTAGTGTCAGAAAGCTGGGTCTGCGTCAGAGGTCATGGGTGTTTCAGCAGGACAATGACCCAAAACATACCTCAAAAAGCACCCAGAAATGATTGGAGACAAAGCGCTGGAGAATTCTGAAGTGGCCAGTAATGAATCCAACACCTATGGAGAGATCTCAAAATTGCAGTTGCGACATGGAACCCTTCAAATCTGAGAGGTTTTGAAAATACATTTTGCAAAAGAAAAGTGGTCCAAAATTCTAGTTGAGAGGTGTAGGAAGCTTGTTGGTGGCTATAGGAAGCGATTGGTTTCAGTTATTTTCTCAAAAGGGTGTGCAACCAAATATTAAGTTGAAGGTGCTAACAATTTTGTCCGACCCAGTTTTTGAGTTTTGTGTAAAAATATGTTACATTTGACTTTTTTCTTCTGCTTTTTTGTGTTGTTCCACTGCACTTAAAGGAAATAAACATGTATACCAAAACATTTGTAATTGCAACACTTTTCTGGGAGAAATGGTGCATTTTCTGGAAAAATTCCAGGGGCGCCTTTCATCCATGACTGTAAATGCTGTCAGTGCTGTCAGCTCAGAGTCGTGCACTTTAGAAAAGAAAGAAAAGAAAAGCACCAACAGGAACTTAATGAATGGACTGTTGTGTACAGCCTGAGAGTGAGAAACACTGGAGACAGACGGTCGAACCTGCTCTCAGCTGGATGAGTTTGTGGCCTTCATCTCGGGCCAAATGGCAGTGGGGAGCATTTTGGCACATAGAGGGTGACACAGATGCTTGAACAAGATAATGTAATAATTTGTTTTTGCATAAAGTCAAATATGAACTCAAACCAAAAATAAATGTGCTATTAAAAGTGACTCAGGTCTGTTTTAAATTCAATCTATTTCATCCATATGATCCCAAAAAATGAGCTTGAGTGCCAACAGTGTTGCAGGGGCGAGCATTTATGCACAGTCATCTGCATTAATATCTTCAGTAGAGATCCAGACTGCAGGTGTTCTTAACAATGCAGAGCTAATTTTGCAGAGGATACAAGGGAGGTACAATTTGTTAACTCTGAACTCGTGATTTGAAAGAATCCATATTTAACTGTGCATTAGTAGTAGATTTTGGTCTTTATTAGCGCATAATACAGTATATAGATATATGCAAATTCCAGGTGTGTAGGTGGCATGACACTGCAGTCCACTTATGCATTAAAAGCATCTGTGTTTAATCCATCCGTGGTCACGAAGCAGCACGATAGAGTGAAATACACAAGTACAGACAATGAAGAGTAATAAATGTAAACCTTTGGTATCAAGTCCAACTCTACGTACACCCAGCTGAGTTCTTTTGTTAATAAGCAGCTCATGCAGAAAAACGTACAAGTGTATAGTACAAAACGTAAAACAAACATATCAAGATGCAGATTAACAGCTGCTGCAGCCGCATGACTGCTTCTGTGTCTCTGGATCAACGAGCCTGATGTGTTTTGGGAGGATAAGAACAGCTTTGAGGAGGTTGTTATTCATGGCAGCATCTACTGTGACGATTTTCTAGACCCTTTAAGGTAGAAAAATAGGATTTTGACACCCCTTTCCAAGAGAGGTAAAGTGATTCATCTAAACAGATGACAGTTGCAAAATAATATTTTACCATTTTATTACATACCACATTCTGAAAACAATCCACTCACAATAAAAACCATGGTCTTTCATTAAGTCCCCTTCTCCCATCCCATAGATTTTGAAAAGGCTTCAATGAATTGATGCCTGTAACAATATCAGAACCATTTGTGTGTATTTGGACACATGAGTTTGTGTTTGTAAAACCATACGCCCCTGCAAATCGCATGTTGATGCTGACTTTAGTCCCTGCTGCGTTATGGAGCGACACTTAAATTCTGCGGACACAACTCTCTGTGAGAGCTTTTTCTGAAACACCCCATTCACCAGATACGAGAGGGTGGCGAGGTAGCCGAGATGAGCCTGGTATGAGTCCTTTGCGTCAGCTGATCTAACATGAGATACATTCCAACACACATTTAGTTCGCTCTCGGATTCATTCACCATGTGCCATAAATCTGCTCAGTCTGTGGATATACTGCTTATTACCGATGATATTCTCCTGAATTCTGCTCTCCAAAGAAACCAATGCATCTCCTGACATCTATCTGACATCTTCATGTGTGATAACAACAATCAAGTTGTCCCTGTAGCTACTTTGACTTCACTTAAATACACTGTTTGGGAACACAGTAATCTTAGACAGTCTAGATTTATTCAAAAGCTGGAATTTATTTGTTGTGTTTGGTCACTTATGTATTTTTTGTCGGAGAAAATATATTTAAAATCACACCACTTGCAGCCTCAAGGTCTTAAGAACATCTCTTTTAATTAAAGATTAAACCCAGTGTGATTTATTATCCAAAATCCTGATCATTTTGATGTGTATTTTTGCCAAAAAAATTTTTTTTAAATTCAAGGATATAGGAGTACTTCTGCTTGTAGCCAACAGATTCATATCACTGAAATTTAGACAAAATGCACAAGGTAAGAAATCAGTCAACACAGCTGGTAACAGAGAGATGTTACAGGTAGGCCCACAAGAGTGATTGGTATCGCCATGCTTCATGTGGTGACCCCTTAAAGTCTCTATGAAGGGTATCGTGTGTGTACAAGGTCACGCATGGTCAGAATTAATCTCAGCGAGCAAACAGTCTGACCCGAGAAGCCTCAGCATGGGGTTTATCTCTGTATTCTCATGTTAACGTCTCTGTCAACAGTCAACTTTTACAAGCCCTGGCATATTTGTTGTGCTTCGGATAAGCTGCCAGCTTTCCAATTAAAAGCCGTGCCTGTCTCCTTCAAACCAACAGAACGCTGTAGGCCTTATTAATTCATTAACGAGAGAAGCACATGTGTGCTGTGTGTCAAATGTTTTTGGAAATCTACCACGATGATATTTTTGTTCTTGTTCAGTGACAGGTGGGTGTCAAAATCTGTTTAGCATCATATGGTGTCTGTATGACACATATGCTGTTAATGTAAATGAAGAGCTCTGACAACGTGACATTTGCTGTATGTCATTCTGCCACCTTTGTTTATTATTTAGAGTAGAGTAGCAGTCTTTGACCAAAAAAATATGCTGGCGTTACATGTTAAGATGCATACCACGTACAGTGTATTGTGATCACAATGTCCCTGGTTCAGTTCCTGCTGGGGACCTTTTGTCACACATTGTTTCCACCTTTCACTCTCTTCATTTCCTGCCACATATCTAAAGATCACATTTGAATGGAGGTATAATGCCCCCAAAATACTTTAGAAAATATTCAGTATTCCAAATATTAAATGCTTAAATATGAAATGATTTTATGAAGTGATGCTTTTGGTGTTTTGCTGCATCAGAGGCTAAATATTTTGGCATCAGTGAACAAAGGTTATTCTGCTCTGTATACAATGAACTGAAACACTTGTACGAAAGTTTCAAAATGGATGGTTTAAGATGTTTTGGTGTCATCTAGTCAAGTCAAGATCTTAAAGATCCTCCTCAGACACGTTTTAAGATGTATACGAAATACTGCTTTATAGGTCCAGTGTGTAGATTTAGGGGGAATATGCATGGCTGTGTTTTCATTAGTGTATAACCTGAAAGTAAGTCATCATTACCAGATAGAAAGAGTCTTTTTTCACCATGTTGAACCACCATCTTTCTACATTAACTCAGAATGGACAAACTAAACACCGGCTATAGTGCTTTTTTTTCACACATTTTGCATTAAAGCATTGCTCCACAGCGTTAATAGTGGTCAAAACCTGCAAAGGGAACCTTTAACCGTTGGCTTATCGTTAATGTGTGCTGGAGGCTGTGAAAATTGGTCCAATATATTGGACCATGATTGGCTACCAAACTCGTGATGTTGCAAAATCATCTTTTCTGTACACACTAACTTTTACATTTTTAGCTACACTTGAGTGGAGGGGGGACTTTTTAGAGGTATTGTGGTAGAAGTGTTGGAAATCTGAAAATGAGCAGCTCATGGCTAAAAAGACCCACTAACATTCTCGAGCTAAGAAAAATAAAATGATGACACAAAGAGTGTGAAGAGTGTGAAAGTTGACATCTGATAATGAGTCTTTTCACACATTTAGACCATAAATGAGTTTCACACAGTTCACACGGTATTATTTAAATCTAATAATAGGCTTTTGTTGATGATCTGAATACATTCAGTGTCAAAACAATGCAAATCAGAGTGGGCAAATACCCTGTGATATGCTCATGACTTAGTATGGTGGGCTGACATAATGGAAGAGAGCGACATGAAAAGATGTATAAAAATAAAAGCTGACACTAATTCATCAGAATATTAGATTTTACTGTATATGTGAGCTGTAATCTAACGCGCACAGAGGCTGCACATCCATTCATGTTCTGTCCTTCCCTTATCAATGTACTCTAGGCAGAATCATATCTCATGAATCAATGTGCAGTTAATTTACTGGTTGGATTCAAGCTCGCACAAAGACGTCATTCACTTCACGTTAGAAGACTATAAAAGGTTTAAGAGGAATGATTAATGTAGACCAGGAGAAATTATTTTTATCTCTTATACTATGTCACCTTTCTGGAAACTCAACATGCAAACTGGCCTTTCATTATTTTAAAATGTGTTCTGGGCGATGTAAGTTTTTTGGGGCCACCTTTCAGCTTGGGACACTCACTCACTGTTGTACCCAGTCAAAAACATTGTTGTTAACAAAAGAAATTGGTGACTGCATTCATTGCTTTGTCGTCATTACAGAATCATTTTGCCTGAGGTACCAAATCTTGAGGGCTTTGCATATGTGTTTCTCAGAAATAAGCCTGTTTATCTGTCAGCAATGACAAGATAATGAATACTGCTTTGTCCACTCCCTTATCTGCTGTGTAATGATCCGTATCATGTTTGATAACGGGTTGAGAAAAATGGTTCAGAATCACAAGATAACGATATTGTCGTTGAAACTGTCAATTATATGCTGCATGTGCCGACGAAATCAGGAATATTTCTTTGTTGCATTAAAAGTGAGAAGAGGTCCTTTTTAATTTCCCCTTTGTCCTCTTTCTTAACATACAGGTTTGGGAAATTATCTGGAAATCCTGTGCTGATTTTGTTGGTTAGATATCTTTGGTTAGATGTTTTCCACACATCCAGAAAGTAAATTGTTGTCATGAATTCAGTATTTCTGCAAACCCCTCAACAGAAAAAGTTTTTCTACCCTTTTTCCCGTCTTCATTTCAATCATACAAACTGCTCACAATAAATCCACAGCTCTTTTGAGGATTATTTGTCTTTTTACTTTTCCAATCTCTCTCCTGCATACATAACCAAAAGAAAACATTCTTCATTGAGTATTCATTGCTCAACAATGTGTTTCCTGTGTGTGTCAAGATAATTTTAATTTGATGACATTTGCTGCTGTTGCAAGCATCTGCTGAAGTCAGAAGACAAATGTTCTTCCTTCTTTTTTATATATACGTATATACATGAGACATACTGTATTTTGTTCCCCTAGGACTACAATGATGAGATCAGACAGGAACAACTGAGAGAGCTCTCCCTGTTGAATGGTTCTGACGAGTCGAGCAGAGGGAGAAGTGCGCAAGGAAGGAGTGTACGACCAGCAACCACAGTATCCACGAGGTAAAAAAATCTATATGTAAAATATAACTTATATGTACTTACAGTCCAGATAATGGTTAAAACTTAAGTTAGGACTGCACTTCCACTTCCAAGTTGGGAAAGTTCAAAGTAAGGCTGTCACGATATCAAATGTTCAATATACACAATTGTCTGCGCCAAAAAAAATGTATACTTAACTGGCACCTACTATGTTGGAGTGTGAACCTCATCGTGTGAATGAAAATGATTTAAGAGGTGTTGGATTATTGATATGATCAGATGTGTATTATTACACTATCAATATTAATTTTTTAAAAGTTACGGTTATCATCAATATTGGTATATCGCAACCAAGCAATAACGCCAATGCAGAATTGCCAAAAACTGCAGGTTGGTGCCGTTACAGGCAGCTTGTTTGAGCAGCCAGGCATCATTCAGCCCACCTCAGGTCCACTGAGGAGCCACATCTTGTGTCAAGATGGCAGCAGCCAGAGCCACCACTGACTCCACAGTCAGAAATCTATGGGTGTCATCATGGATATGACGTCCATTCTTTATACTTTCTATGATCGTGACACCCCTACATCCTTGCAAGAATTGGATAAAAAAAATATTGGTGCAAGAGTGGCTCTCCAGATCAAATACCCCACATAATTAAAACGTCACAGCTCCACTTTCAAAGCCTCAAGCCCAAGCCAAGGAAGCCCTGGATGACATCTTCAGGGTTATTCTCTGACTTTACCCTGCAATCATTTTCTTAAAGAGACAAGTGGCATCTGTGTCAACAGGGTTTTTTTAAGAACCCCCAAAAGCTCACTCTATGAAAAATTATTACCGGCTTGTATTGTTTTTTTGTTTTTTTCCCAATGATTACAATAAAAATATAATTTCATTAAGGAACTGACAACTTAGACTTTTATGGATAATCTAAAACTTAAATAAAACTAAAACTAAAATACATATTTTGATTTTTTATTTTTTTTTTAAAGTATGCAGCTTCATGGATTCATGAATTTTCTGATTAATTTGAATCACTGGCAAACATTTCAGTATTTCATATGAACCTGTTCTCTTCCTCAGGCTACTTTAAACAGTATTTCCTTTTCAATTTTTTATACTTAATTAATAATTAAAATACTGAGTTTTTTCCCTGTCTACCATAACTCTTTAGGATTTTAGGGTGTAGACAGGACCAGCTACAGAGAAACTTAATGTTGCAGAGAATTTGATTGGCTTAGCAAGCGTGCAGCTGCTCGTGTGAAATGCTTGCCTCTTCCAGTCCCCGTTTTTAGAGCAAATTGTCCGTAATCTACCTGAGCCGCGGTGGTCCCCTGGGGTACGGTTTGCTATGACAGCCTGGCCTAAATCAAGCAGTATATGTGGATGAGCTAAATCCAGCAGTAACATGGGGCACCCCCGATTTAAAGTCACCACCATCACTTTCATACCCAGATTTACTCCTTATGGCACACCGATAAGCGATTATTGTAAATCTGCATGAAAAATATGCATCAGTAATTCCATTTTTAGTGTCTGTATTTTTGGTTCACAATGGACTGCTACCTAGTAAAGGATGTGCCAGAGGAAGAAAGGGTATCCATGCCACCCACGTCATGCTGCTGTTAAAATGTGAAGTTAGCAGACAATAGATGGCTTTGTGGTGCTAAACCCTTCAATCCCTGTGGTGTGGTACTGCTACTGGGCTTTCACATCTCCATAAAAGAAACAATACACCTTAAATTCCTCATGCCTAACCAAGTCCTTTAGCCTTTAATGCTTCTCTACTGGACAAGGTTAAATTAGTCAATGCTCTTTTTGAAAACCACTTGTCTCACTACAACCAAAATGTCTACAGCAGCTTTGGGCAGATGGAGGGGTGATTCTGTGCAAACACAGGCTCAGCACTGCTCAATTTGGTTATTGAAATAACCAAGCTGCATCTCGCAGGCATGTTTGCAGAGCTGAGAAAGACACAAAGTGACACTCTTCAGCCTTCTGATCATTACCAGATCTACCTCAGTGCCAGCGGAAGTTATGCTTATCTGTATGACAACCACCAACTAAGGCAGCCTTCACATATGCAACGATAAGAGGGATTGAACAGATTTCTTACTGTCTTAACTCCAGTTTTTCTCTGAAATCACTCCAGCTCATTTACAAATATCGCAAAGTTTCAGGATAACTAAAGCTTTGTTTGTCCATTTGTTTCACCAGGGGCCACAGAGGCACGGGAAGGAGTGCAGCAGCCCCTCGGGGGACAGCAGCAACATCACACAGCAAACTTCCCACAACTGTTTTAACAAGAGAGGTACAAGCTCCGAGAGCCAGAGGTGCTGCAGGGAGTGCTGGGTACAGGCCCCCACTGTTAGCAGTCACACATGAATCATATGACGACTATGTAAGTCCAATCCTCTTTGCACACAATGAAAAGTATAGCTGATAATAATTTTACTTGAACTGTGTGTAAATCAGACTTGGTTTAATCCCCTTTCATGTCATCCAGATGCATCTTGCTTTACGTGGAGAGATTCAGGGACACGTATTTGAAAAAATAGGGCAACGAAATTATTATTTTTATTACAATTATTGAGTGTGCCTGAAAGCGCACACTATATGTTATCCACCGCGCATATTCTTATTATTATTCTTACGCCCTTTTTTTGGCTCGCATTTCCTCCCAGAGTTTTTGTTGCACATACACAAAACGGATATCAAAATGTGCGGCTCGGCTGGGACAGGTGTGCTATGACTTTTCTAAGAGCCAAAAACTATGCCAAAAAATGAATGGGTGTGTATTGCGAGAACTTTCGAGAGCTAGAGTGCGTGATGTCATCACTAGAGTGGAGAGGAGAGACAACGATGAGTGAAAAAATATAACGTATTCAACTACCGTGGCCTCAAATGCACCACTACAGACACAATTTATATATAGAAACGTAGGAAAATCTGTTGTCTCACTCACATTCGCCTGCTAAAGCTGTCAGATATATAGTTTCTCACTCACATTCGCCTGCTAAAGCTGTCAGATATATAGTTTTGACTCGAGATGCGAAGAATCGGCAGCGGCACCCATCGACACCCTCATAGACTCCCATGTTAAAAAGGCGGGAAATTTTCTGGAGGAAAGCAGAAGTAACGCTTCTTTGAATTGCTCCCAAGAGCACATTTCTTCACTTTATCAACACAAAATGCCTATGTAGACGTTCAGTAAGGGCTCAGCCTGCTTCAGGTTAAGCCGGTTCAATGATTGGAAATACGGTTTGGCCAGAAATCCTTCCTGTTCAAGGGGAGGTCTCAGCATTTTCTCTCTGTCTCTGTCACGATTTCCAACTGACATTCTAACAGGTGCAGCTGCTTAGAGTTGGTCCTGGTTGCTTGGCAACCTCAGACAGCTTGAAGGAGGAGAGGGGGAGGGGCCAGCAGGCAGAAGCCGAGCGGCGGCCATTTTAGTAGTTCTTGGCACTTCATTTGAACTTGTCTGTCTAAAATGGCAGACAGGGACAGCGGCTGGTTACAGTCAGCGAAGTGCGTCCCCGCCAGCGGGGGAAGCCGCTGCTTCCCCGCCAGGGAGGGGCCGCACCCAGGGCCGCCGCCGGCCTTTTACAGCCAGCGAAGGGCGTCCCCGCCAGCGGGGGAAGTCACTGCTTCCCCGCCAGGGAGGGGCCGCACCCGGGTCGCCGCCGGCCTTTTACAGCCAGCGAAGGGCGTCCCCGCCAGCGGGGAAAGCCGCTGCTTCCACGACAGGGAGGGGCCGCACCCGGGCTGCGTGTAGGTAGAGAGAGCGAGGCAGCAGTGCCACTGACCATGAGCTGCCACCAGGGGGGGCCTTTTTCACAGCCACTCCCAGGTTTCCAAGGGAAAGCTGAACTATATACACAAAAGGCCCTGCGATAGTCTTCAGCCTTGAGTGCCTCCTTAGCCGCCCTGTGTAGAGAGTGAGCAGTTGCAGTTATGAGGTCGCTGAAGGTTGCGAACTGAGTGGCATCTGGTACTGAAGGCGCAGATGGTGCTGAATTGATTTCACAGAAGGCTGGATTCTTCAAATCTTCACTCTGAGCTGAAGTTGTCTGAAGCTGGGGTGTCTCTGGCCAATGATCTGAGGTGTTGTGGAGGAAAGGTGGACCACAGTTCCAACAGCTATCAGTTGTTAGTGCAGAGGGTGGCTTCCCCCTGGTGATCGGCAGGGTTCGATGCAGACTCTACATAACGCCATGTGTCACCAGCAGTGAGGTCTTGAATCTCTGCTACTCTGGTGCCCACAAACACCTTGAAACGGCATGACTCTGATTTCAGCCAAGTGAGTACAGTAGTAGAGTCAGTCCACAAAGTCACTTGATGTATGGGCAGAGTTAGCTCAGTCTCAAGCAGCTTGGCTACCTGGGCTCCTGTCAAGGCAGCGCACAGTTCTAGATGTGGGATGGATTGCTGCTTCTTTGGAGCCACTCTCGACTGGGCTGTGATGAATGCTATCTCAACCTCTCCGCTTGGACTCTCAGTTCTGAGGAATGCTACAGAGCCGTATTCCTGTTCTGAGGCATCACAAAACACATGGATCTCACGCCGGCTGGTGGGGGAGTCCAACTCAGGGCTGGTGTAACCTCTTGGCAAGATTATGTGTTGCAGATTAGACAGCTCCTCCTCCCACTCTTTCCATGCATGCAGTAGGTGCTCCGGTAAAGCTGGGTCGTCCCAGTCCCTCTTTTTCTCCCACAGGTGTTAGACGAGCACCTTAGCTCTTTTGGTGTAAGGCACAAGGAACCCCAGGGGATTGTACTGACTGGCCAACACCTTGTAGATGGAGCGCATGGTGGGCTTAGCAGTTACAACAGCTCGGGTCTTATAGGAGAGTGTATCAGTCTGGCAGTGCCACTGGAGGCCCAAGGCTAATTCCTGCTGGTCGGGTTGGCCCTGAGATATCCACTTCTCAGCACTGTCAGCCCTGCACTCGGCAGGGAGGTGACGGATGGTGTCAGGGCAGTTACTTGCCCACTGCCGCAGCTCGAAGCCGCCTTGGGACAGGAGGGTCTGTAGCTGGTCCACCAGGGCTCTGGCATCTTCCTCTGTAGTTACACTTTGAAGGCATTTATCCACATAGAAGCACTTTAGCACTCTGACTGGGTAGGTGTGTTCTCCTAAACCCAGTTGTGGTGCAGTGAAGGCCCCCATTATTCGGAAAACCTGATGTGGGGAACTCGCTGGTGAGATGGTGAATGAGATTGCAGCCCCATGAAGGGTCTGGGGGTCTTGTCTTACAGTCCAAAGAGGCAGGTTTTCAGGCTCCCCTTGGAGACCAAGTTGTTTGGCCGCTGAATGGAGAAGCAAGGTGCGCTCGGAGCCATCGTCTAGTATGGCGTATGTCTCTAGTGTTTGGTCTCCATTCATAAGCACCACTTTGCTGACTTTAAGGAGAACGCGTTGACCCTGAGGAGGTTTACCGATGTACAGAACCTCTTCACTCCTGTTTGGGGGCATAGGACCAACTGGTCCTGAAACTGCTGGCGTGAGTTTGTCCACTTTCGCTGGAGTTTTCCCACTGATCTCGTGTAGAGCAAGGAGATGTCTATTATTACAGGTTTTGCAGCACATTTTCAAGTCACACTCAGCTGCTTGATGGTTTCGGCCACAGCGCCAGCAGCGGTTGTTGTCCTGGATCCATACTCGTTTCTGAGCACTGTTGAGGAACTTGAAGTTGGCACAGTTGTTGAGTGAGTGCTTATTGTTATCACAAAACGGGCAAAACTTCTTCGGGCCTTGACTGATAAGTGATCCGCGGGCTGTTTCGTCTGTGGGTCTGGTTTCTGTACCCACCAGAAGAACAGAAGCCTTTGGCATTACCTTATTTTCCCTTTTCGTGTCTTTACGTTTATATTTCATACATGTCTTCCTGAACCTGGAGTTCGTATTCCAGCCAGTCTGCTAAATCCAATAAAGTGGGGATCGGTATCTTAAGTGGGTGGGTGAAACGTCGAAACCTAGCCCTTAGGTCATGTAATAACTTCTCCAGTAGGCGAGAAATGTGTGACCCACAATCTAGTTACAATGTACAATTCATGCAGGAATCATTTTCTCCTCCTTTTTTGTCCAACCTTTTTAACTGTAAGAACTGTGGATATTCTTTTCATGGCCAACCCTTATAGTGTCAGGCAAAGGCTAAAAATAATACACTAAACTGAACAATGAATAAAAAATCATTGCTAAATGGTTAAAAGAATTTCTTTATATTCAAAAGTACAATTAGCTCAAATTTGGGATTTTCAAGAACACACGTGCTTTGTAATTTAAAGTATCTTTGCTGCCTTTAACAAAGAGCGTTTTGTCTCACGAGCTTACAGTTTTGCCCCACAGCAAAGTATCTTTCTGTTGGCTCAGGCTTGGTTGTCTTAAGCTGTGTTAAGAGCTCGGCTGTGTCTGCTTGAGCTCTGTTTACTGTGACAAATCGCTCCATCATTTGCTCTGACGGTTGCTATTTCTGACTGCTACGTACCTGGAAAACAAATGTTCAACAGTATTTTTAATCATGGTGATTTCAGTGTTCATTGCTTAATTTTTTATTTGATAATTTAAAAAAAAACATAATGTATTTTAATGTGAATGTTTGATGTGACAGCACTGACATGCTGGTGGTCAGGGTGTCGACTCTATAGCGAACATGCTTTGGCGTAATGCGAATTTTGGTCACTTCTGCATTAGAAACATACCTGAACCAGAGTTTTTGAATCAATGTACATAAACAGCTGTCATTAACCTGCACTAAACTAAGCTAATCCCATGAAGCTCTACTTCGTAAATAGTTACACTATTTACATGCAAAAAGAAAATCCTCCACTTAGGTGCAAGTATTGCCTTGACCTGTGGCTTCACATTGCTTTGTTCACATTATTATAGGATCCATATCCAAAATGATTCACAGCCCTTGTTAAAAGTATGTTCCTCCTCAGACCTTGGAAATTTCTCAAGGTCATTTTGAAAAGACTTCACAAGGTGAGCTCTAAGTTTCATCCAAATGAAAAAAGGCAACACTTTTACTAGTCTATTTCCTCAGAGCCTTCCTGCTAAGCAAAGCCCCCATGTGTGCTGGCAATTGAAGATTGGGCTGTCTGCATGGGGAAATGCACAAGCGCAGTCTCATTACCAAACCAAATTGAGTTCTGATGTAGAGCCTGTGTATTTCTGAGGAGTGAAAAGCGAGGCATTTCTTTTCTTTGTAATTGGAGGTTGGGAAGAGGGGCGGGAGCGCAGAGACTAGGGGATTATGGAAAGATGAGTTTGTCCTGAACATTTTCTTCCCTCATATCTCACTTTGCTATTTATTTTTTTTTCTCACTACATTACATTACACATTTTCTTTGAGCATGTTTCCAGAGAGCAGCAAGACCTCTTTATACAAAGGTTCAGGTTTGTTTGTTTTTTCAATCACTGAGTATACAAGATGCCGTACTGCATGTTGTTATTCTATTACAAGAAGCCTGCACTGTACAATCTACTGAAACACTATAATAGATCAGCAGCAGTAGATGTTCCTACATCCTGTATTTGTCTTTGAAAAAATGTGCACCATCATGTGTACAGGTATCATGTGGACCGTTGATTGATGGACGCTGTCGACCTGTCAGTCTCTTACATAAAAGTGATACTGTGAGAATGTCCATAATTGTATCTAATCGAGGTCGGTATTGATTTAAAACTTCAATGGAAAGCACGAGGAAGCTGGTAGTTATCATG
Source organism: Larimichthys crocea (assembly GCF_000972845.2). Lineage (NCBI taxonomy): Eukaryota > Metazoa > Chordata > Actinopteri > Sciaenidae > Larimichthys > Larimichthys crocea. The sequence goes on from NC_040013.1 coordinate 14,176,697, forward strand.
TATCATTGTTTGCTTTATAATTTATGAATGTAACGTTTCCTCTTTATCATCCGCCCGCAAATCTCACCTTGCTGTATCCTTTAGAGCAGCACTCTTCTTTGATAGTTTTCTCTTTGTTCCTCAGAATGCAGTTCTTTGTGCAATGACTCAACTGAGTTTTTACATTTAGGTGTACGGAAAGCGGGAATACTTCACTTGTCTGGCACTCAGTGTAACCATAAAAAGAAGCCCTGCCAGAAGGGGGGAAAAAAGGATCGGCCCTCCTAAATGTTGTTTTGATGTTTTTCTGTGAAGAAATTCAAGGCCAAACTGACCAAGGTCTCCTTTTTTATTAAGATTGTCAAAGGATAAGGCTGTTTTGTATTTGTCTTTTTCTCAACAAATCTCCATTTAAAAACCAAAGCCAACAATGAATTGGTCCTGCTAACAAGTACAAAAAGATACACTGAGCTACACCACTGCATTCAGTGGCATTTTCCTCCATTGCTACAAACATGAGCACTGTAGTTTAAGTCAATTTCACTGCTTTACTGGGTCACCTCAGGCTTAAAATAGTGCCACAATTTACTCCTGTTTGTGTCCAGCTGTTCTTGTGCATTATTTTGCATTTCTTCATGAAACTGCATATTTGTGAGCTGTAGGGAAATGTCTTCAGTAGAAAGCAATGGATTTGGAGCCACAAACTTTGTATTGAGAGATGTAGAGTACAGTCTTTTTAGGTGTAGCAAAGGGAATAAGAAAAAATAAAACAATAACAGCCTAATCTATCAGAATCTCAAGCAAGCATTGAATTTAAGAAAACTATTGCGTGGTAAGGCAATAAGGCAAATTAGGTTTTATTAAAATACTGTTACAGACATAGACAATATAATAAAGAATTATTTAGACATTGTATCCATGACGTCACCCATAGGTTTCTGAAGAGATGTTGTAAAGCTGTGGTGGCTTGGCACCAACTTGGCAGTCTTACCTCTGCCACCGCCCAGCTATTTTAAGTTTTTTAAGTTGTGTTCAAAGATGTGGCTCATTGGTGGACCTGAGGCGGACTGAATGGAGCCTTCAAACAAGCCATCTGTAATGGCACCCACCTGTCAATCAAAGCGGCCAGACTCTCAATTAATGGTGAATTAAGTAGAAATTCAGCCTCAGTACAGCTGTCATAAATGTCGAAGTTAACTATAGAGACAAAGACAGTTTTTTGTACCAGGCTGTGAACATGTTTATTTCTGCTATGATTTCATAATGGGCAGATTTGTTCTGTAGCCAACCTCAAGTGACCGTTTGATGAACTGCAGTTTTTGAAATTTCTGCATTGACTTCACTTTACAGCCACAGAGGTTTCTGCTTGGTTATAGCACACTGATCTCCAGTTTGTAGATAGTATTTCTTTTTAATGAACAAAATTATTCATGCAAATGTAAGTCAACTTTCTGGTTATGTTTATCTAGACTCTAATTTTATATAAATATTTAATAATAATTATCTTATTATTATTAAAAACTATTACTGTTTGATTAACAAACTATAAGTGGATTAGCCTAATCAAATCAAATAAAGGAAAGAGAAATATCAGTTACAAGACTAAATCCTTGATACAGCCACTGTTTCCTGCAGCACAGGAAACAAAACAGTGGAGTTGGAGTTGCATTGTCCCTCATCCTTTTATGCACAGTCAACACAACACGTTATTAACATTGCTGCACAATCTTCTGACAGAAACCAATTTGCATAGGATTGCTTATTCATCACATACACTTGTAGTTATGCATGCATCCTGTATTTAGGGAATGAATGACAGACTATTGTTTTCTCCTCAAGTTGGGGTGAAGTTCCTTTAAACAGTCCCTTTGTTTCTGCTGTGGAGCAGGTCATCATGTAACAGGGGAGTCCTCTGGAGACTGTAGTGATTAATGGACTCTGTCACGCTGTCAGTGTTGGAAAACTAATACAGTGACAGTGACCATTATTGTACCTCTTAAAGGATAGCAACGATTCAGAAATCAAGTGCAGTGCTTCACAGTGGAGGGACTTTGGGGGGGCGGGGGTTAGTCTGAATAAATTTAGGTATCACCTCCACAGGATGAGCTACAAATATGTTTACACCTTGAAATAAACTTTGTGTTCGCGTCATTGTTCTAGGTTGATGCAGTTTTTCCTCCTAATCCAGAGATTAGCTAGTTTGGAGGTAATATGTTAAAATATTACAGCAGAAGTGCCACAACAATGCCAACACCTCTTCTGTGTGTCTCTGTCCGGTACAGTGTCAGTGGGCTTTCAGCATCATTTTAAATAATTTGATAAGCATTTTAGTGATGCAGTAATCCATAAATGATTGATTGATCATTTGGCCAATTTACCAAAAGGGTGAAGTGTTCCTTACTTATTTATCCAGACAATATGATGAAAAAAGCAATCAAAGCACATCATATCCTTACATATACATGGCGATCAACCTAAACACTAGGCAGTTTTCTTGTTTACTTATGAACTATACACTGAGATGGCTTTAGGTGCATTTTGATACAAAGCAACGATAAATAAAGAAAATAAAACAACAAATGAAAAACCATTCCTGGAAATGGTTACTAGCGAACAACTTTCTGAAAATGATGTGCCATTTTCATTACATGAAGAAACAACAGGAAGCATCTGCATTTAGGTGCAGACTGAAGCTTCTATCTGCACTACATGCAAAAGTGAAAATGCTTAAAATGCAGATCTATTATCCGGTCAAAAGTTCTGTTTTCACTTATCTGCTTGTTCAGCTCTTACAGTACAGTATGTACACTATGTGATCTGATGCAGCACTAGTTTTCAGACTATGATGCATTTATGAAAAGTTTATTTTGGGGGTTTCCACATAAAGCATACTTGGAATAAGTATATCTGTGTGCCGTGTGCAGACAGTTTGAGTTTAATGTGAAACATGAGATTACTATAGGTAACACAGAAACTTTTTCCTTCCTCTACTCAGCTTATACAGTGTGTGATCTGAGCCATGACAACATGCTGCATTTATATTGTGTGGTTTCCAGCATTAGAGTTTATTTTTATTTTTGCCTGAGTTATGTTATGTCATTTTATGTATAGTGCTGAAGTAATACTTTAAGTTGCTGCTGAAGTGCCTAAATGACCACTAATATCTTTGATTTGTTACTTTTAAACAAGCATTTATAAATGAATGTTACTAAATCCCCTTGGAAGAACAGCAGGGAGACATTTCACTGTATTTAGTGTAAGTCGCTGTGATGTGATGAAAAGTACAAAAGAAGAGCAGAGGGAGATTAAAGACATGATTGATAGCATTTTGTATAGACTCGGACCATGGCCTCAGTTTAATGTTATGGATCAAATCTTATCTTTTAATGTCAGAGCTGATGATAGAAGACAGGAATCTATCTGACAGTGATGCCGGCTTCTGTCCCTAACAGCAAACCATGAATTGTACAAATTGAGGGTAAAAATTGAAAGGCATAGCTTGGTTTTTAAACCTGAGCCCTGCAACCATACCATGGCTATGCGGGAAATGCCATAATGTGATTAAACACAGAGCTTTGGGAGGCTTTGAAGAAAAAAAAACTCTAATCTATCTACTGTGAAAAAAGCAAAAGGACACTCTTGAAATGGAGGGAAGAATTCTCCCCATATCATCTATTTCATGAACATAAAAGATCCGTGAGATTTGTTAGGTTCTATATATGTCTTGAAGGAGAGCGGTTTCTCAGGCCACCGTTATGCACATCTGCTGTAATTGCTTTATAACAAAAGGTTCACATACACCGCTGAGTTCACATTTGTCAGATTAATTATGGAATTTTCCACGCAGAACTGTCCTGTTTATTAAAATAGATGTATGACACACGCTTCCACTTGATTATTTAATAGAAGAAAAACTCAAGTCGTGGAATGCAAAATGTTCTCAGACATATCATCAGGGACTTGAAACCCTCTGTGAGGGAAGAAGAAGACAGATGCAGTTACATTTAATGCCAAACATTACAAGCAAGACTGAGAAATGCTCGTCTGATCTGCTTGTTTTGTTCTTGAGCCTCCGTTCAGCCAGTATGACAAACATATTATTTAATGTCATTATTCTTGAAACTATCAAGGTTCAGTCTGCGAGTTATTTCATGAGAAATTTGCCCATTTCTCAAATTTAACCATGGCAGAATGTGAGTAAATATAATAAAAAGGAAAGTCATACTTTAAGTGTATTACCAACTACAAAAGCTGCTTGTTGATTGAATTTGCACAGGTAGAAAGCAGGGAAGAGCACCATCTATTCACTGAGACAAAAGGCTGCAAATCTCATTTTCCTCCCCATTCTGCTGCGTGGAAAGGCATTCAGCAGCAGCTCCCTATGAAGATCAGTCACTGTCAGGGGACATGCAGGTTGTCAATTGATAATGAAGCACAGTGGTAAGGGCCTTTAGGTTCTTGCTGTCCTAATTACACTGAGCGAGGACTCCCTAACCTTGTCTTAACATTTGATTTATTTCTTCTGCCTTGTTAGGAAGGACCAGTGTTAATTGTTTTCACAGATGAGTGTCAAGCTAGAAGAACCAAGCCTCATTAATTAGGGGCCAGACTATTTACATATAGTGTCTTGTCGAATCTCATTGCAGCCTGTCTTGTGGGTCAGCCTAACACTGAGGTCAGCAGAGAGATAATTCAGTGTGTGATAAACATTCATGTCTTTGAGCGGACACTAAATCTATACATTACATTTGTTGCATTGCCTCTCCCTAACAACACGTATCTGTAATTTAAAGACTTCAGTAAATAAAAAGGATGAACAAATATAATTTTTACACAAAAGAAAACTACACATGTAGAGTTTGACCAAAAAAAAGAACATTTTAACTCAGGTAACTCACATTTCATCATTATTAATTGGCACATTTACAAACGTATACAGTTATAATGTATACAGTGTTTATAATTATAACTTAATTTATAACGATAAACCAACACTTCAAAAGTCTGCCAAACCATGCACCATTTATTGGCACATATACTGCTTAACCACTTTAAATTCATTTTTTAAGTCCATTATTTCACACATAACATAGCTAAAACAGGCTGTTGCTAGTATATTTCATCAGCTGTGGCATCAGCTAGCTAGCTAATTTATACTAATAAAAACAAAAATGTGTCAGAAAGGAGCTTTTTCTTACGTAACTTGTAACCCCAAATAGTAACAGTTATCTATAACGATATACTTATTGAATTTAACACTAGGGTACAATTATTTGTGTAGGCTAGTTAGCCAGTGTAAGCTGGTTAGCCAGGGCTTACGACTGATGATGTGCAGGGGCGTAAGGAGGAAATGCTGGCCCTGAATCTTTTACGCTATAAAATTCAACTTTGTGTTTCCTCTCTGTCGGGAAAATCAGTAGAGCAATAGTTGTATTACTGTGGAAATATGATCATCTATTGTAGGTCAACCAAAGCATTGTCATGGGGCCTCTTGCTTTCTGTCTTGCTATGTCACCTCAGTAAGCTTAATACCTAGCTAATGTACATAACATTTTTCTTGAGTTTGTGTGTGAAAATAACCGTGAAATGAAAAGTTAGCAAAAGAGCGAAGAGTAAAGGACAGGAGAGGAAACAGGATAAGAGAAGGAGAGATGATAAGGCAGTGGGAAAGGAGAAAAATGTGTGATGAGGAGCCAGGGGAAGAGGAGAGGAGAACTGATGAGAGAAGTGGAAGTAGAAGTCTGAATTTGAGGAGTGAGAGAAGAGAGAAGAAAGGCGGAAGGAGTGAAAGAGGAATGAGATATGAAAACCAAGTGAAGAGGTGAGATTAAAATTTGTTGAGAAGAAAGACGTGAAGAACAGGAGGAAGAGGAGGAGGTGTAAAGAAGAGCTGAGGTGCCAGGAATAAATGTAAGAGAATAAGATATGCACTTACTCTTTTGCATTAGAAGTCTTAATACTTTAATACTTTTTGTCTTATATTTTTTTTGTTCAATGGAGCACATTTTAATTAGAGCAGCCCATATTAGTATGGCATTGATTCATGTGTAGTGTTAGTTCACATGATTCGTCAGCTAAATTTTGTTCAGTGGTTTGCTTCCCTACCTCTGTTATATAACTTAAAAATAGTGAAACCAGATTATGTTTGCCTCTTTGGTGGAGTCATTCTAAATAGGATGTTAGCTCTACATAATTCATTTTTTCCTGGGCAACTATCATGTTTCCCAAATGATGTACAGATTTTTAGCCATGTCGTCACATTCATATAGCAGCCGTAATACAAGATTATTTTTGGTATTTGGATGTTTGGAAGTAACTCTCCTCACAGTTCCACTACTTCAACATGTGAATAAATCCATTCAATTTCCACATATGAAAACCAAACAATGTCCTAAAGATCAGTTCAGAGATTGTTTCTATTTGTTCTTTTACACATGTAGCACACAACAGGAGATCTGTCTGTATCAGGTGTCTTCTCACATCTTGAAATGGTTGCTTTAGGCAAGGAGTGGTGCCTGTGACAATACAGGAGGAGGACCATAATAATCCATAATGATGATTGTTTTTGCATTAATATCAGTACAAACTGTGTCTCAAAATAACCACAAACCACAAAACTAACTGTAATGGAAGCAGAGAAGGGTGACTCCAGTCTGCTTGCTAGGCAGGAGAGATGCTTCCTGAGGTTCTAGGATTGTCCCGGGCACACCGTTACCTTGTCTGAATGTATGGAGATCTAATGTTTTTAGATGACAGATGATGATGAAAGTTAAAATTGGCTGGTATTGATTGGCAGACTGTCTATATGAAAACAAAATGCAACTACACACTATGCAATGTCAACACACCCTCTTGCTCACTTAAATAAGCAGGGGTTGAATAAGTTTCATGTCATGTCCGACTGATTGGGACATTGGTGTTCACATATGTCTAGTATATAATGTCTAGATAAGTGCAGGTTGTGTCTTCTATATTGTCTTAATCCAAAGCTCAACAGACCTGCTATAACTAGTTATATTTGCCTGATTGGACAATTGCCGCCCAAGGAAGAGGTTTAGGGAATGGTTAATTAATCTTTATTTCTATTGCAATCATTTATTTTGACAAAACAAGTTCACTTGGATAAACTTTGAGGTTTTAAAATAAAACTGAGCAGTATGACCCAGAAAAAACTTTGGAATAGTATTTCAACTATATTTTTAGTAACATGGTAAGTAACATTTTCTAGATGAAGCATAAACTGGATAACTGCTGTGTTGGAAAATATAAACAGCAGCATGACATTGAGATATCTTTATCATTACGTTCCTCATGGTGAGTTGAGCACACACACACACACACACACACACACACATCTTTCCAGTAAACAAGTAGCTGCACAGAGTATGTTGTGATGTGATGTTTTCAAATGAATATACAGTCTATAATATTTATTTAGTTATCTATTTTGCATGCACTAAGAACAACACTGACATATTTATATGTGTGTATGTAGCACAAATCCTTCAGGTGGTCAAACTAACCTTTGTAATGCATATACTATATATATATAACTCAAGTTTTACAGGACTTTTCAAAAATAGTGGTTTAATTTTATAATATATTTGTACAGGACTTTTCAAAAATAGTGGTTTAATTTTATAATATATTTGACTGAAACAAATCCACTGATTGCTTTACATTTTTGGTCCAGTGTGAGGCGATTTGTCATATGGGATTGCTAACAAAACAGTCAATTACTGAGATACACAGGTCGCAGACTCTGCCTTTGTGGGCAAAGACTCATGCAAGAAAAGGAGGGAGTATTGGATCCCCTGGACAACTTAATCCCTGACATAATCCCTAACTTCAATTTAGTCAAATTCGTGTTCACACAAATAAAGCCACAGAGGAACGAGGACTGTTTGAATCAGCATTACCTGACAGGAGAGGGAGAGTGTGTACGAGTGCCTTAAATGTAATTTCTTTTGTGTTGCTGTACTTGATGTCCTTTTACACCGATGTGTCTACTTTTGTGTCACAAAGCATTACCAAGAGCAGCCATACCTAAAGCAAGATGATATTACTTCATTGTCACAGGCAGACATGGAGGAATAATGTGCTGCCGAGACCAAGTCTGGCATAAACCAGATTTATTGAAGCTTTCAACACATTTTTATTCTGCTGTTTTAAACTATATTCAATCTCTAGGAGTGAATTGAACACTTAGTATGTATCATAGTAGAGCATAATTTGAAAAAGCAAGCTTGGAAAGGATTAGAAGAGATTAGATCCTTAGGAAAAAGAAACATAAGCACTTTACACTCCGCTAAATCTTTAAATGAGCAAGATCCAACAATTACAACAGCAGACTATGGCTAAGTCCTGCATACACTTTAGCCTTACTCCACTATAAAGGTGTTATCCAGGTTAAGATGTTTATATAAACCTTTGGTTCACTGAGATTGATCACCCCTGCTCTCATGAATAAACCATTTAACAGAACATGAAGTACTTTCAGTCCACACAAGAACATAGACTTGGTTTCAGAAGTGGGGAGGACCCAATGAGGTCAGAGGTTTATGTTGTTCCCTGAATTTATACTGTATACACTTATTTCCATTATCTTATAATCGTATCAAGCATTAAGCAAACATTTAACATATATTTCTACTTTCCTTGATAGGACTTTTTTACTTTATGATAACTACAGTCCTAAAAACCTCATCCAAGAAGATAGGACAACCTGAAAGATGCCTAAGAGGCAAAGCCAAAGGCCAAGGGCCAATAACCAAACACACAGTCATAATTAAAATTAAGTCTGATGAGCGTTTCAGCGTTTTAATCAACACCTCCCTTAGTTCCAGCAGCCAGACAGTCAAAGGATATTGTTGTTTAGGGAGAGTTTAGGAGTAAATCAGCTGTAACTGTAAAAGTGAAAGTGATATGGACAAACATAGGATTTAGAAAAATGAGGGGGACGTGCACACTATCCCCAAAGGAAATTACACCCTCAAGTCCACCAGCAATAAAATGTTGCAGCAGACTTCTCATGGGAATGAACTGATGATCCTGAATTGATATGATGTGAATATTGGATGGTTCATGCAGATGACACTAAAGTGATCAGAGAGAGATGTTTACATGCCATAGTAACCAGTTTAATATTAGAGTATCTGATATTAGAAGCTTTTTAGCCAGCCCCTTTGTGTTTTCTTCTTCTAAACGAGTTACAGTGTTTACTTGAATTGTTCCAAAACCAGGTTACTTGCATAACTGGGTCGAGATCAGAGTCCTCTGTAGATGTAAACAGTCACTAACTGGATTAACTGGAAAAATACTCTGAGGCTCAACACAGAGATCTGCAATAGGATCAGCCTTTACACCACAGACATTTACTAAGAGTCATGAGTTTGGACACAAAACTTTGAAATAATACATATGGAAACGATGATTTTAGATTTTTCAAACTAGCCATATTTTGCTTTGATGGCAGTTTTGCACACTCTTGCTATTCTCTCAGTCAGATACATCTGATTCTGCATGTGTGGTTCCCACCATAAAGCATGGAGGAGAAGGTGTGACGGTGTGGGAATTCTTTTCAAATTTCAAGGCACACTGTGACTAGCATGGCTACTATAGCATTCTGCAGCAATGTGCTACCTATTTTTTGCTAAGTGGGACCATCATTTCTTTTTAGCACAACAATGAAACACACCTCCAGGCTATGTAAGGGCTATTCGACCAAGAAAGAGAATGATGGAGTGCTGCCTGCAATCACCTGGCCTCTGCGATCACCCGATCTAAACCCAATTTGAGATGGTTTGCAATGAATTGGACTGCAGAGTAAAGGAAGAAAGCAGCCAACAGAATTTGTGTGTTATTTCATACTGTAGCTCTGATGTCTTCATTGTAAATCAACAATGTAGAAAATCATCCATCCATCCGTTTTCTGTAACCACTTATCCTCATCAGGGTCATATGGGGCTGGAGCCTATCCCAGCTGACTTAGGGCAAGAGGTGGGGTACACCCTGGACGAGTCGCCAGTTCATCACAGGGCACGTAGAGAAAAACAACCATTCACACCTACGTGCAATTTAGAGTCACCAGTTAAAGTTGTTAAGTATGTGTCTCTGCACTGTGGGAAGAAGCCAGACTGTAGAGAATCATTTAAAAAAAGATACTGAACGATAAGGTGTGCCAAACTCTTACCCTGTCATCACGTAATTACATTACATTGCATATTGTAAAACACCCTGCTTTACTCATCACACACAGCACAGACACCTTTGGCAGGATGACCTTTCCTCTGTGTACTGTATTTATGAGAAGTATACAAACAAGAGTAATATAGAGGTGTTTTACCTGCTTTACGACTGCACAGAAGGGACTCTTGTATTTTTTATGTAGCTACCAACACATACAGGTGGTAGTGTTGGAAGACAGACTTTCTGCAAAGAATCCATACACCTATACATAAATTTAGGTCTCTCCTTTCGCTGAATGCTGTTTAGACATTTTATTATGACTGAACATGGCTTCTGGCTTTTTGTGCTTTTCTCAACCAGCTACTCATCAATAGTCTGGATCCATTCATTAGGCTCTTGTGAGACATATTTCCCTGCAAACCTTGATCAATAATCTTGGTTGAACATGATTTTTTTTTCCTGTTACCTCTCCTATTATCAACACAAAGTCATGGACCTTGCCTGTGGAAAGTATTGATTGTTTTTATGTTCATCTCTAACCTGGGTAGAGATGAGACGAGTCAACTGTAACTGTGTTTCCTCGCAGGGCTACGATGATGGGTACGGGGGAGAATATGATGATGAAAGTTACGAAGCCTATGAAGATAACTACAGCAATCAGTCAAAGAGGTGATTTTTACACACACGCCGTGCACACACACACACACTAAGGCTGCATAAATAAAAAAATGTGTCACCATCAATCACCATCTGCCTACTAATACTTACAAGACAGCATGTAAACTTCCACTGTACCCAGCTGTCTTATGGGTCATCACTGCTGTACATTTGAGCATTGCATATGCTCGTTAATAATAAGTTAAGAACTTCACTTAAAATATTTTATTTACTTACAACATGGATTTGCAATTTTTATTTAAGTTTTCCTTATTATGAACAAATCCCATGAAAATAACTATGAATTTGATCCTAATAAAAAGTGTAGTCTAAAGCCTCTAAATATTTTATTTCTCTTTGCCACTGTATTTAATCCCACATACACCATCCTACTGCTGTGCACCAAATGTGTATTGATCTGCACCTGAAAATAGTCCCCAACAAACATGTTTCAAATGCCTTTATTAGGAACCAGTGGACTTGAGCCTGAGTGATAGGTCACAGATAGTTTGGGGAATAGTAGGTGGTGAAAGACGAAATAACATATTGTTGGTTTTGTTCATGGTATTTGTCGATAATAAGAAATATATAGATTAATGCCGACCTTAAAGTTGCTAACTTTACCTTTTTTTTTTTTTATACCTGAACAAAACATTTCAATATCTTGCCTTATTTAAAAAAACTAAATTATGAACAAATACAGCTTTTTCTTTGTTTTGACTGATGTTTCCATTCTGATTTAGCATTTCAGAATATTATGAATATGGACATGTGACCAGTGATGAATCCTACAACAACTATGGTAAGTACAGCTCATTTTGTGCTTGTGCAGAACTTGTGAGCCAGTCATCATTGATGCAAATATCAGTCTTTTTCATGCGTCATCCCTTCTCTCTCTTCTTGTTCGCACTGTTAAATGTTTAATGTAGCAAAGGAGAAATCATCATAATCACACTGTTAGAGATAGAGCTGATTCAATTCAGTTCAATCATAGAAATCTTATTTCCAGCAAATGCATTCTCTGGTTTCAGCTTCTCAGTTGTGAGAATTTGCAGATTTTTTTCTGCATTACATCGTTGTAAATTCAATATCTTTGAGCCTTGGACCGTAAAGTAATTTAAAAATTAGTCAGTTTGGTTTGTTATTTGAAAAAGTAGTTACTATTGTTTCTTCATTGTTCTTATCTCTTCGGAAATGTAATTTGCTGTGTTAAAGGTGTTGTTGAACACAATTAGTCAGATTTGTGGACACGGTGATGGATTTTAAAGGCAAACTCTTTAAGAAACATCCTTGTACCTTATTTCAATTCATTCCTCACAAGATAAAATTCTTGATCATACAGCCCTGGCTGCTGCTTGACTGATGTTTAAAAGATGTTTCACCGCAGAGAAACAAAGAAAAAATCCTTGTGGTTCCAGCCCACTTCTAATCATCCTCACCCAGGGAGCCGCTTCTGCATGCATCACCCCTCCTACCTTCCTGGCTACGAGCTGCATTTGACTAGAACAGTAAATGTGCCAGTGGAAGCTCAGGGGGCTAACTGATGCCTGTTGTAAAGGTGGGGTGTTTTGCCTTTTGGATATGTGCCTTCATTGGCTTATTCCAGAAAAGCTTTCACTATCGGCTGAGTAACCACTGCTGTGCACATACAGCATAGCTGTGGGGTAAAAATCTTGTATCTCCAAAACACCAACTGTTCAGGAAACAGTTTTACATTTTAACATGGTTTCATAAGGAAAGAAGCCTTCACATGTCCTGAAACCATCAAGTAAAAAGCTTCAATTTAAACAAAAATGTTTAAATCACCAAAAGTAAAGTTACAAGGTTGTGACATGACAGCAAGCGATAAGCTGGTTGCCACAGCGAGTTTGCGGGCTCATTCATTTTCAGCACAATGAATTGTGCACTGGGGTGTTGAGGTCGGACCAAACCAAAACCAAGGGGGCAATGATTTGATTTTCTGCTCCATAAACACTTTCTTATTTGGAAGCAGTGCAATGTGCCATGCAGCAGCGGTGGCCATCTTTATGTAATTTGGCTCTATAAGGAAGGTGCTGCTGACAGTCAGATCTCAGTATTGGTCCAACAGAGGGCAAAGAGCTTATGAAATTAATTTTCTGTGGAGAGAAGCTTTTATACTACCTGGGATAGAATTTGCTCGCTTGAATTTTCTTGTCTTCGGTTAAATGGATTGTGAGAGGATAGTATACGCTACCCGAGTGCACAGATTGACTTTGTAACATGAACTTTAGCAGCACTGTGAATGCAGCGGCTTTCTAAAATGTGTTTTTACTTCTTTCCTTTTTTTTTTTTTTTTTGCAGAGGAGGAGTGGGCGACTACCCGTCCTAGTCTCAAAGCCCCAATTTTACGACTGACAAGAGGGGGCTACAGAAAACATCCCTATGGTAGATACTGAAGGTGCTCCAGATATGTGACCTCCAATTTCTATTTATATATTTTTTAAATTCCTCATGAAAATGTTGTAACATTTTTTTTTTTGTTTTGTTCGTCTCCTTCAGAAATTGAAATAAAGAATAAACCTAACAAAGCACATAAATCCACAAACTTTAACATTATTGCAGTACTCAGATGTTTTTATCTGACTTTTTTTTTTTTTGAAAAACACAGAGAAGAAATGGAAAGACTTGTCCATGTACAGGAAGGCTGTTTAAATTATCTTCATTCCATCTTCTACTCCCCCTAAAATGGTAGTCATTTCAGATTCCTGTCATTAAACTGCAGATTTTTCTTAAGTTATGTCTCAGATGTGACAACTTAACTTACCATTTATTGCCTTTACTGTAGTGATTATCAAGGTTTGAGGCAGGATTAGACGACACAAAAGACGCCGTAAGATTAGTCTAATTGTCATCACTGGACCAAGACCAATCATAGCTGTGCTGTCATTCACAACTTTCTTGAGGTGGATAGGTGACTTCACTGTTACACCTGACAGCTCCAACAACAACATTCCTCTCTTGCTTCGTTATGTAGACAATACTCCTGTGGGTCAGTGTCACAGAACACGTCGAAGTTGTCAGACCAGGAGGCGAAAACAAACAAAAAAAAATCTGACACATTCGTCTTTTCTGTCAGGATGTCGTGAGACGTGATGTTATCTTCCACTATGACAGACTAAGAGACACAAAAGTCAAGTAAAATTGTATTTTTTATTTCGGTTGTCCACGCAGTTTACACAAATACTAAATAGTGTTTCTCTTAGAGGAGGAACTACTTTAATGAATTCTGGTTTCTGATTTTTTTTAAATAGATATTAACATATATTACATTAACATATTAGAAAACACCACACAAACCCAGCTTAGCTTGTTGCGGTTCGCCCAAAATTATTTTACAGGCTGGATGAGTCAGTCAGAGCTGCAGAGCAAATGTGATTCTGCACTTCAAATTTAAAATAATCTTTTTTTTGCAACCTCCATCACCTTCCTCCACAGTTCACTGATTTGTATAGCTGTGGGCTCAGTCTGGTTTAAGCGGATCTTTTACAGACTAATACTTTAGACTCAAAACGTAACCAGGTGAGGTTCAGAAATGCTTTGGCCTAGTAAAAATAAATCAAGGGTGGCTCCGTGGTTAATTTTGCTCTTGAAGCTTCTGCAGATCAGAAGCTTCACTTCCTGTTTGAATCCGGATTCAGCTCGTTGCACAAATTGTTAAAATAATTATTAACAGGCGGAGAACCACACACTGCTCTGAACACAAATGACCCGATGAACTCCATTAAAGGCAACAGATGGAAACCGAATGTTTTCCAGATTTGAAGACCTGAACGACTAGATGATCTACACATTTCTTATGAAAATGTTTAATGTTCAGAAATCTGAATCAACACCCAAGTTGCCCCATAACTGATTGCTATTATGAAACTCTGATGAATTCATGGTAAAGTTGATACCGCAGACTAAAGTTAGTCTAAGTTATATTGTGATAAGATGTGAGATCGTAATCGTGCAAACATTTCTTTGTTTGGGTTGAGAGCAGTCAGCAATATTCAGTGTGTGATTTATAATGCGTGCTTTGTTCTGTGTGTAACCTGTATTTGTACATAAAGTATTTAATAAATACAACATAAACCTCAACACGGTGTGTAAGACTGTCTAAATAGGTGGCGATGGAGCTATAAATTGGTATTTCTTCTGCAGTTTGGTAACATAATTGACACCAAGGCCATTTAACATCTGCTTTCAGGTAACAGCTAACCCACTTCATAAAGAAAGCCCACCAACCTGTCTCCAAATGATACATTTGTTAAATAATTTATATTCCTGCTCAATCGTCCTTGAATCTTTGATCACTTTCTTATTTAGAAACTAATACATTTCTTTTCTTAATCCATTCTCTGAAGTTTTACATCATTAAACAGACACTGATTGACTCTGAGAATGATATGGAGTTAAAAGAGGTAAGAAGTCCCCATATATTATCATAATAATGGCACTCAGCCTCTGAAGCTGGCTCGTGAAGAGCATAATGGACCATACAGGATGTAGATATTCACCCTCTGATAGTATGGTATTGCTGAATGAAATAACTGCACACTCAGTGTGCAGTGTCTTTTATCTGCAACTCATCAATGTCTCTGCTAACATCTTTCTGCATTTCTGTCATTTAATCTGAGTCAAGCTGCATTTGTAATTTTCCGTGCTTTAAACATCAAAGCTGAAGTCCATTTAGCTATTTGAATTCTTTTTTGTGATTATTACCCCTGAAGCCTGGCTCTCATTAAGAGTGTAGATCACGGGACTGAAAGGAAGACTAAACACTAAGCAGGTAACCCTAATAATAATAATACTACTAATTTAGTTATCAAATGCTAACTTCCACTTAAAAAAAAGTAAACCTGCCCTTTTTAACGCCAAATAAATGCCTGTTGAATTAAAATCCCTTCATATCTCTAACTAAATAGTCCACAAGGAAATCAGCTAAACTGTGATAAAAGAAATAATCCGTTTTAATAAAAGACACTAAAATAATGTCCGGCAAACTAAACATCACATCAGTGATATAAATAAATTCCAAAATTGTCAAAACTTCTCATAAAATTTCATGGTATTTATAACTGGTTTACTTTTTTCACAGTGATGAAATGTAATGTTTGTTCTGTGCTGCATGCAGTCTGTCAGTCTTTACTTGTTTATTACTAATGATGATGCATAGGACTGACATGTTCTTTATCATGCTGTTCTGTTTTTCCCGACAGATTAAGAAACACACTATTGTGTGTTTTGGTCAAAGCAGACAGGGAGGTAACAGGTGAGTATTCATATCTGCAAATGACAGTATTTGTTGTCAGGTTTGTTGAAATCATCAGTGATCAGTATGATTACCTTCCCATTCACTTTCAACATTTAAATTAACACAAGATGAGAATGTTTAGCTCATTCGACCTCCTTGATTGAATTTATTTTACAGCCAATTAGTAAAGACTTTAAATTCCTGTGTTCACTTTAAAGCTAAATCACTTTAGAAATGAACTTGTCCGCTTATGTTCTGTGATTAAGAGTAATATTTTCTCATATCTTACTGTGTGCACACTGTTAAAGGATTCAGCTATAATTTCCATCCTGCACATCACTGCACATTCTCATGAATCTACCATTAAAGCTCATTTACATCAACTACAAGTGTCACAGTAGTACGCAGTTTTTATAACTCTGACACCTCATTAAAAATGCAATAATTGCACTGACATCCAATTAAAATAATGCAAACAAAACAGATTAAGGAAAAAAAAATCTTACTAAAACTGCAAAGCGATTAGAGGTATTTAATCATTTGATTAGTTGAACAGTAATGCCTATGTGACTACGTGAGACTGTCTCGAAGAGAAGTATGTGTATGTAATGTGGTAAGGTAGATTTGAAGATTACAGAATGTAGAAAACCAGTGTAAGATGTGTTTTCTTCTGCACATCTCTGCTTTCTGTTGTTTCTATAATGAATCCCATTTGTGTGCATTTTACAGCTGTGCAAATGCAGCTACTTAATCCCCATGGACAGATACCTGCTGACCTATTCATAATTCATGCGTTTCTCACATTTTTCCAAAGGTGCTGTTTTTTTTTTTCCAAATGCATTCAAAGGCATACCGCCTTAATTGCACACTTGTACTGATAATGCATAACAAGATTTATGAGCAAAGCTGACCCAAAGGCGCAAGATGCAGCACAAAGATATCATTGTTTTCCCTAAGATTTTTTCTGTAGTATAGCAAATATGTTGATTTATTACAACAACAACAACAAAAAAACACACATCAAGTTGTCTTCACTCTTAATGGTCGTGACTGCAAAGCATGTTAATACAGACGGCTGAAACAACTTTCGGTGCAAAAGCAATTTCCTTTTCAAACAATTAAACTTGAACACCATCTGATCCATTTTCATCATAATAACGCATGAATACGCTTTCACAAATTCAGTGGGACTTTTGTTGCAGCAGCTTGTTACAGCAGGATTTACTGTAGTTAATTCGTCATTCAGAGACAAGAAATATTTAATCAAGAGCAAAGAACGATAAGAACAATAGTCACAAACTTGAGTGAACATTCTACAGTCTCATGTGTCATAAGAGGCATTGTGTGTGCTTTGCCTTGTTTCTGTAAAGTTCAGGAGCAATAATTTGTTTTAAACTGGGCATGGCAGTTTTGATCTGTCTCCATTTTCTTGTTATTCATATATTATATAACGATGGCCTAGTTACGTGAACATATAGTACGTTACTTAAAAAAGGTGTTTTCTTCTGCATTACCTCCCATGTGGTGGACAAAAAAACAGCTATAGATTGTTGCTAAAATCATACTGTGCTGCAGTGCTCTTCACCTAAATCCTACAACTACTAGACAGTCTCGTTGCTGTATAGTTTAACTGCTGCACTGCAATATGACACATGCTCCATTTGCCTTTTTTGCAAAATAGCGTTTTCTACTTGCACTTGTTCTTCTTTCCAGAGCAGCAGGCACAGAAATCTGCTCCCAGAGGACTGAAGATTGTACTCTGCCATCAGACACGTTCGGGCTCGTCATCAGTCAGGAAAGTATAGCTTGGTACGTATTTCAAGTTGGTGTCCATAAAGCATCTAACGATAAAGCTGTCGACATGTTTCCTTAGTGCTGACTTGTTTAGGCTACATGAAGAATTACTGTGTCAGCTTAATGGAAAATTAACAAGAGGTTTTCACTTTGCACTTCCTGAATAGATCACATTGTCACACAGTATATTTTTCGAGACAGTTTTCTCAGGATACATTATTGTAAATCAGCGATGAGTAACAATACCAACAATTTTATAAATAAATATGAAGAACATAACAGATACATCCTTTTTAATGCAGGGATTCATGTCATTTATAGATGATTAATGATTAAATCCAGTTTTGTTGTAAGTGGAAATATTATGACACTGCCAATAAATAAATGATGATTAATCAACTGTAATAATTGTCCAAGGTTTCCAACCTGAAGTTTGCTCTGTGACTTTTTCTTAAAACTAACTCATGCACCTATGAGTTGGAAGTGATCAATGTTGCTGGAAACTGCCAATGATGTTCATGCAGTCTTTGCCAGAAGCAGTCTCAGATCCATTTTCATAACAAGCCAGCCGCCAGCTCAAAACAAAGCCAAGAGCTGAAATCCCGAAGCCTGCTACGGGTGCTGATGCATTTCTTAAAGTGAATGCCACAGATGAAGCTCTCATATTCATATTACAAAAATGATTTGAGTCATTACTTAAGGTGCATTTTTCTTGTTTTGTACAAAGAATGGTGTCAGCTGTCTTCACATCTCTTTGCCATTAGTCCACACATAGATCCACAGTGACTGTTGTCCATTACGCGGTGGTGAGCTGCAGCCTCGGGCATAATAAAAAAAAACAGGCAGCTGTTTGTTTTGTTGATTGCCAAGTTTATCACCTTTGGCAACATTGTTTATGCAGCCTCAATACTCTTAATAGAATGCATTTGTGTATTTAGTGAAACATCTGCATCTGTTCCTGTGGAAAAAAATAAAGATAAATTCTGTTTGCTTTTTATTTATTGCACACAGAGATAAAATTGGATCTGGAGAGGAAGAATGAGAGAACACAAAACACGATGGCAAAGACTGACAGTGACTACTGGTAAGGAAGTGATTGTGTGCATCAGAACAAGTGTTTTTTTTTTGTTTTTTTATCTTGCTGTTTTTGTGAATATACTTGAGAGCTTTGCATCAAACACGTTTGTTGTCCAGTCCAGTGGGAACAAAATACTTTATAACTTTTTTGAAACAAAACAAAACAAACAAAATGTTCTCCTTCTGGGCCATTGAAGACAGTAGTTACTTTCATATCCCACTATAAAGAAAGTTGTTTCACACATATTGACACAGAAAACACTTAAAAAGACCCCCTGTGGATTTGTGTTTGCATAACTAACATAGGCATTCATCAAGGCCCTCAAATAACTGCTTTGGACTTGACTACGATGAGAGTTAGATTGTGTTATTTCCTTGGACTCTCAAAGTTGTTTCCAGCAGAGGTCACGTTCATTATTTCTACGTTAATAACAGAATCGTGAGTGTTGGTAACATTGATCAAAAGGTTGTAAAAAAAAACAAAAACAAATCTACTTTAAAGGAATAGTTCAGCATATTGGGAAATAATCTTATTCAGTTTTGTTTTAGTTAGTTAGACGAGAAAATTAATACTACTCTTATGTCTATACAGAAAAAGAAGAAGCTACCACCAGCAGCTTCGCACAAAGACTGGAAACAGCGGGAAACAGCTAGCCTGGCTGTTGCTTCATATTTTCCATGGTGGTATAAATGCTTTCATTACACTCTCAACAAGAAATCTTACTGTCTTGGTGTCACTGACTTGGTAATGAGACAAGAAAAGTAGACACATATGTAAAAAGATGTATATAATTGAAACTAGAGGTTACACAGCTTGAGTTGATATCAACACATTATTAGCAGTCAAGTAATGATTCCATCTGCTTATGTGTTCAGAGACATCCACAGATATGCAACATGCTGTACCCACTAATTCAATCAACTGAGGGAAAACATGATGGCTGCACGCTCTTTTGTGCCAACTCTCATGCTTAGTGCCTTATTTTCTCCAATGATTGCACCTATTTGTTCTTAACAAGACAATAAACGCTGATTTGAAAAGGTTGAGGTAAGAGCGAGGAGGTCTATCTCCTTCCATCTCCATCTCAAGGACGAGCTGATTGTCTCTGGCTAAAAGCTGCATCTCTATACACAACGTGAGCCTGGATGTCAGACGCTTGTTGACAGATTATAACTGGGGGAATCATAGGGAGACAGACAGCCAGTGCATCGGGGGGGAATTACTGTACTGCATTTGAGCCAAAATGTCAGACTCGGTGCTCAAAGGCTTGCTGCATATACAAAGTACTGCACACCAAGGACACAGTGTCATTTGTCATACAGCTTCAGAATCAATTCAGAAAGATAACAACATGCATGTCATATGAATGGCCCTACATATTATTGCAAAGACTGAAAGGAGTAGTTGGAAATATGTTTATTTGCTTTCTTGTTTCTGTCCTTTAAACACGAAGCCACAGCCACAAGATAGAAATAGTCAAGAAATAAATGATAAACAGTCTGTAAAAGCACAAGTTGCTCTTTTAAACTAACCAAACAAGTATTGCTTTAGAGGTGCTCGTAAGCCTATCTTACCTTAGACCAGAACTATACTAGCTGTTTCCCCTCCATTTACACTCTTTATGCTAAGCTAAGGAAAGGCTTCGGATTTAGTGTACACACATGACAGTGGTAACAATCTTCTCCTCTAATTCTTGGTGTGAAAACAAATGGGTACATGAAATGTTCAGTTATGTATTTAAACATGTGCATTTATTTAGTCCTTTGTTCTTTTTTTTACTCTAAGTACAGTGTTTGTTCCTCTGTTTTCTGTGTGTATGTTGCAGGTTGTCATGAAGACAAGTCGCATTCCTGGTGTACAATAAAACGTGTGCTAAAGCATCTTCTAAAGCGAGTGTTATATTTGTTTGTTTTTCTGACTGTATTTTAAAGACATCTTGTGGGTTAGCAAATCTTGATTTCACCCAAAATCTACACCCGCTGATTGTCCATGGTGTCCTTGCTGGCAAAAGATGTTAGAAACGTGTTCTTAGCATTATGTCAGGTCAGTTTATTTGTATCAACAACATAAAAACACTTAACACTGCACATACATACGAAAACCTCAACTGCACCTTATTTTAGCTGTGTTGTCATCTGGCGGCTGCTGTTATTACCAGCCCGATTGCACCCTGTGTCTGTTCCCAGCTCACTAATAAATGGTTCACTTAGTGCTGCCAACATGAACATGTTAGTTCATTAAGCAAGTCGAGCCCACTGCTGGCGTTCTGGCCAACTGTCGCAGCTATTTTACGAGCCCAGCCCTCCACTGTCGCCGGAATACACTTCTGCAGCCAGTCACAGCTCACACCTCGTGTCATTTTCTGAGCGGTAGTCATAATGAATGGTACCGTCTGCAGCTCTGCATATACGTACGCTGTGATTAACACTTGAAATTGATTGAAAGCAATACAAGCATCTCACTGTTCAAATAAATGTCCGTGAATGTCTTCTTTATGAATTTCTTTGTTCATGTTTGATTCACAAAACAATAAATCGATAGCCTCGGAAACCAGGCACATCTCGGCTTCTTGCAACATGTTCAACTCGAACAGCTTGCAGGGCTAACGAGTCAGATCTGATGCAGAAAATCATCCTTTGCTTATCTTTTCGGGCGGAAAGGGATTTCATGAATCTGTTCAATTGTGTAGCTGACTGAATTCATCAAAACATTCACCCCAGATACTGGCATTTGTTTAATTCATTTGCACCATGACATACAATCCACAGAGCCTGTCAGACAGCGTAGCATTTATCTTCCACGATATCACTTGGTCTAAATATTGGAAAGACAAAGACACCAAAGTGGGTCAGGATCTAGGCGAGTACCCAGAAATGTTCAATGATGCAAAACAGCACATGGTAATAACTTTAACACACAGCATTTTCCCCAGCCAGGGACGAATACCTGAGCAAACTCAGCTCTGTTTAGACAGCTGCTTGATGAGCCAGAATAGAAAATGAGGGTTTATAATCACCCACGTCTAAAAGGGCCTCTTCACCAGCATGGCACTTGTGCAGAAATGGTGCAGAGTCAGAGTCCTTGACTTGTTTTGATGATTTTCATGTCGTTTCCCTTGTGACAACAGACTGGGATCAGAGCCAGGTGACAGAAGGTGAGGATGTATAGCTTGGGCTGCAATTGTGCTACTGTAGACACACTATTTCTGATCTTAGCTCCCTTTTGCACAACAGCTGCCCTCCCCAGCTCAGTAGAGTTTTGACATGTTGAATTGGGCTAACTATGTTTTCTATTGATGCATCACCCAGTATACAAAATGTCTTCACAAAGATAGTGCTGGTTTGATGCAAAAGATTTTAAGATATTCTTTGGTTTGTAACATTGCCCTCCATGAAATGTAATATTCAACACCCAAAGAAAAAAAAAATCTGCATCTGTTATTGTGTGACAAAAACTAAACTAATTCTCTCGGAATAATATCTCCAAACAAACAGTGGAGTGTTTTTGTGAGGGTGTTTTCATGCATAATGCAGAGACAAGCTGTTAAATACATCTCCATATTCAGATGACAAACTAGCTATTTTATGAATAAACATAATATTTCCTTTGCAATGGAGCTTAAAGGCAGATTTAAACAGGAGTGAGTGTTTATATGCCTCTATATCCTTGCTAATAATGTATCTTTTGCACTAAATCTAAACAGGATCAGACATATATTTATATATAACATCAAATGATTTGCCCTATCCAACAGTCAAAATAAATAGATAACAAAATTAGATAAATATAGATTCAAATAAAAACCACTCAGTGTATTATGGGTATACATAATTAATTTATTATTCAATAATTCTCATTATCTTATTCCGTACTTCTCCAAATTAAATTAAGTCAAGTGTACTCAGAAAGCCTTTGCTTCATTAGAACTGCGCAAGACTTATAACTATCTGTGTATCTGAAGTAGTTTGTTTTGGAGCAACTAAACATCACTTATGCTTTGTGAAATAATATGCTGCTGACTTGTTTTGAACATCTCTGATATGATAATAGCCGAAGTTTTATTTATTTCTAAACTATGCATGATTGAACACCAACTCTGTGGTCTAAAACCATAAAAATGTAGGTGTAAACTTCTGGGTAAAAATTATTTTAAAAAAAGTGAAAATCTTTCTTTTATTTTATCTGCATGTTGTTTTTAAAATGTCATTGCTTCATTAACACAAATCTGCACCATGTCAACAGTGGAAATCAGCTCCGGTTAAACATCACTAAACATCTGCTTACTGTTACATATATCCTCTTCTTTCCTGTATGCTTTTCTGTCTCATTCACTGCTGCATATCGCAGTCTGAGTTTACAACCAATTTCACAATGAAAACTAAATGAGCATCATGTGAGTTATTCTCATAAATCATAAAAATCCAAAAGCTCAATCATCTTACGAACTACATCTAAGATTGTCGGAAAACACGACGGCACAACAGGCATCTCTGGTCTGTTTTTCAGCTCTTTTCTGCTTGTGCACACCCCTGTGAGTCTGAGTGCAAGATGCTATGTCAGATAAAGGCCTCAGACAGGCGGGACTGTGATGTAGCTGTCAAGATTCGCAGAAGTCCCCAATGAAGCCTTTCTGTTTTGCCTAGATTGTATTTCTTTTCACAGCGAGGAAATAATACACAGTTGTTGCATTCGATCTGGGTGACAAAAGTACCTACAACAACTATTGTTCACGGGGCAAGGTGATTCATCTCGCCTACGTGAAAACAGCGAGCTATTGATTCGGCAGGTGATTGTCAGGCAAGGTCACGTTGGAGTCTATTTGTTCCTTGGTAATTTAATGAAGAGCATGTGACAAAAGTTTACACTATCTAAAAAAGAACTCTTTACAGCCAAACAAGTGCAATTAGTCACATCCCTGCAAAGGACAGTCACTCAACAAGCATGTGCTCTATGCTACCATGAGATACTATAGACGAACATAAATAACTGTGAGCAGGAGAGTGACAGCAGCACAATCACCGCTTGCTTTCTAAATGTTTCAGCCATTCGCAAAAGGCTTAATGTGTCAACTCTGCCACATTCAATGTGTGAGGACATGATAAGATTCACTTTTCAGCACATGTTGCACATGTAGGTCAATGCCATCCATTTCTTTAGACATCATTCATACTCATTCATACAGTACATGCATTCAACAATTTTTAAATGTATTGTTTCTCTATTAAGAGTTGTCCTATTTATTTATATTTAATCATTTATCCCCCACCCCACAAACACGCCATTCCCTTTTTTTTACATCACATTTTCAATTTTCCTAATGATAATGACGGACAGGTCTGTGTATGTCCAGAGCAGTAATTTATTAATTGATTAAATATAAAACCTTTATGCAACTTAGATTTGTATGTTGGGGTGTTCATTTTCACAACGCCAGTGATCCCTCCCATTGTGTCCAGCGTTCCACACTTAACTTTTTGAGCGTTAGAAGTGTACCATCCAGCAGAGTACCCTACACGCTGCCATAACTGACAGCGTGAACGCACTTATGTACTTAACAAGTGTAAGTATGAAAGTACACAAATTGAGACACAGCAACACTGCTTGAAAGTAGACACAATGCTCTTTATAATATCTTCATCTTCAAGTACATGCTATCCTTGACTTGTGTGATTGTGATTTGAGGTCTATGGCCTCATTGAAGGGGATGTGGAGCATCACCTCTGGTGCCTTGTACCATGTCATCTGTACGCAGACATCCTGCTGAACTGCAGCTACTCGACAGGCCAGGCCAAAGTCAATTAGCCTGACTTTAAGGGGATGTTGATTGCGGTCAACAACCATCACATTATCGGAGGGTTGAGGTCCCCATACACAAGACCGATTGACCTCAGGTGGAAGAGAGCTGTGGCCAGCTGCTCAACAACTGACCTCAGCTCTGTTGTGTTAAAGCCCAAGTCATAAATAATTTTGGTCCAGAAGGTCAAAATTAAGACATATCCTATCTCGATCAAAAACTGGAGCTCATCTGTGTGAAAGAGGAAGAGCAGAGGGAAGGTTACAACATGAGGACAACAGAGCATAACAGAGTCAAAAATATAACATTCATATAACCAATAAATGCTTTCAGGCATTGTCACACTGACAACTGTGATTTTTAACTAAAGGTGTACTTTTTTCCTGATATTAAAATCTTTAAGATGATCTCTTTAATGTAAAGGTTACATTAAAGGAATGTGAAATAAAATCTTCTTTTCAATAGGAAATGTCTAATGAAAGCTGTTTGAGCATTTATTACATATCCTGGAGATCAGACAGAAAGTTTCTGTTTTACTAGCTAAAAGTGGCCTTTGCCAGCAAATTAGTTCTGCTTCTTGTAATTGTTCCAATAAGAACTCAACAATAAATAATCTCTTTTATTAAGAATAAATCTGCCTGTTGTGTAAATTGTCTGTAGCTGGAAAGGGTTGGCCTATGCTGCTATACTTAAATGCCCGTCTTAATGTTAAGATTCTTGGACAGCCTATTTTCTAAGACAAGGTGTAAAAGTTTGATCTAAGGTAATAAATAGAAATGCTGATTTTGCCCCATTGTTAGATTGAGAAAAAAATGAAATGATCATTAAAAGGGCAAACAGGTAAGGGGCGGTGCAGGAAGTGTTCAGAAAAATGTTAATACAAGAAACAAAACATCATTTTTATATGTTGCTTCATTTAGAACAGGAACTATATTTTATATTTTATATAAGTCATTTAATGCAGTTACATTTCTAGTTAACGCTAAGAGTCGGCAGAGTTACAATAACATAAATAAAGTAAGAAAACACTTATTTTTTAATTACCTCTGTGCTGTTGCAAATTCTCTGCATAAAACCACGAGTTACAGTCAGTTTGGTTTTAATGTGACTCACTGAACATTAAATCTACCTAAATGAATTCAGTTGATAAAAACAAATTTAACACCTGAAATAAATGCTGCTAAAAGTCAAGTTAACACTCAGAGCGGGCTATTTGCTTCACCAATAAGATCCAAACACCAACTTTAATACTGCATACTAGTACGAGAAAGTTCAGACAAATAGAAGATTATTTTTTAATTGGAAAAGCTTTTTGTTTAATATTCTTTTTTTTTTTTTTCAATATTCATTTTAATTATTTAATTAAAGCCACTGAAAAATCCACAATCAATCCGAAATTTACTGTTTTTTCCTTCAGTCACCCATCAGAAAGGGTTTTTGTCTGACAGCAAAGTAAAGCTGTGAAAATACTCACATATTTAAACTAAACGTTTAGGGAGTTAAAATACATTTTCTTCTTTCACTATTCACTCAGAATCTAAGCACACACCAGTGCTTAGATTCTGTGCTGGTCCTGTAGATGTAGATGTCTTGCGAATTGAGCTGTCTTATGAAATAGGTTTTCTAATAGTTACAAATGTTTATTTTCACTCAGATTGTGCGGCAACTTCACTATCATATAAGCATTTTCTACTATTTCAAGCCACACTTCTCCAGGCTTTAAGCAGTATCTGACTTCTCTCATCTTATCCATTTTCTGGGGCTCCATAGTAACCATTTTGATGATTACTTTACGGCTGCTTTGTTCCTTTGGTAAAATGCCTGAAGCGTTGCTGCAGTAAGCTGTTGAAGTCGATTACCAGCATACACTGACCTCACCTTATCAGTGGGGCAACCCATGGGTTTGTATTAGTGCTTTGTCTCAAGTGAAAGCAATCCACGTCGTTTTTCAGGATTGAATAAAAGCCAGCTACGCAAGAACTGCATACAGAGCTGCTCTGACATTTTCTAATTAACGCTTGTGTCAGTCCTTCGCTTTGTCGACTGATGTGTGAATGAGAAGAAAATGTTACAGGCCATTAAAGGAAAAATGTGTTGTAAGCACTTAATGGATTATTTTAGAATATCAATTTTGTTGTCTGATTTGATTTGACAACCAGGGCCAAGGCCAAAATAGATTTGGTTGCTCGAGGATACGCGATTACAAAAAAACATGGAGTCATCAGTCTGTGTGTATACCCTGTGAGGTGTTGACATTACGCTAAGAGGTCACACTGATGTAATTCTGTAAGTGAAAGAAAATCTTTTTTGCAGCACGCTCTGACGTTGCTGGCTCAAATCTGCACACATGCGGCCTACCACGGCTAAGACATCAAACTACAGACAATTATGAGGCCTGGGAAAACTGCAGTTCTCTATATTGAGTGCTATTGGAGACCCTGTGAAGATGAAAAATGCATGTCAGTAGTGAAAAATCCCAGCTCCCCGAGGGGCGCTGAAGCTATGAACCACAAGAAAGAGATTAACCAATGCAATGCAGCTGTGAGAGAGAGGTGAGCTCCCTGTTCTTCTCTGCTCTCCCTCTCAAACAGATCATTTCTAAAATGATTTATTTTTCAATAAATGTTCAGTGATGGGTGATTTAATGGAGCAAATCATTTGTGTCAACTTGAAGGGCCCAAAGGACAGTTTGTTATCGTGTGAGAAATCCAGTGCTTTTCAAAGGACAAAAGTAGAGAAGCTCGGAATCTGATGCATTACACAAAACATTGATATTTCCTTTAATAACACATTTTCCCGCTGTGCATGTCTCATATAATCATGCCTACAAGGTAGTGCATTGCATCTCTTTGTTATTGCATTAGGTAGAATTTGCCTGATAACAGAGATAACATGAAAAAGCAGCTATACTGGCTCTGGCTCTAATAATAGCAAAACGTGATATCAGGAACATGATTCACATAAATGCTGGTTTTAAATTGGAACGGATGGTGTGAGACAAAATGAATTTTCACAGCCTTTTTATCCGACTAGAACTTACCAAGATGTAACCCTTTAGGAGGGTGTCAACATTGAAAATAAGGGCAAAAAAAAATCTTTTATATCCATCAATCTCAAGAGGACAATCTGTTGGACTGCTGTGAGCTCCGGCTCATCAATCTATCAATGTCAAGGAGGAAATCCAGGGAATTGCTCTTAACTCTGGTTCCTCACACTCACATCTTTTCGAATTCTTATCTCCCGTCTGTTCAGAGCTGACACAGACCTAACTCTGTGTCAGCTCATGAAGCATCAACAAGCTCCAGCGTTCCGTCTCCACCAACACCCCCTGCAGGGAAACAGGACGGGCACTCAGCTGGTTGATTGTCAGGGCCATTATGTTCCCCCAACATCCCACAGTCCCTGCTTCCACTGTTCCAACTATTAACAAGGGGTTTTGCTTTCCACTTCCCCCCTTGATGTGTCACACTCTGCTGCAGATTTGTTTTTAATATGTGTGACAGAATCCACTTAACTGGCAGCGAGAGGAAGTGAGAAGACTTTCTGTGAAGCAACAGCAGCTATTCAACAATAAATCACCATGAAAGAGGCAGCCATCAGTATACTGTATATACAACTGAAGGTATGTACACACGAGGGACGAATCTGACTAGACAACAGATATTCTATAGTTTTACTTCAAGAAAAGGTTAAACATTCGAAGAAATACACTTTCTTTCTTGGTGAGAGCAAGATAAGAAGATCAATATGAAACTAAAGACTAAAGGAAATAGGGTGAAACAGCCAGCCTGGCTCTGTCCAAAGGTGACAAATCTGCCTTAGCCTATCTAAAGCTGACTCTTTATTTAATCACTACAAAAAACAAAGAGTAAAAACAAGTTGTGGGATTACTGGGCTATGTCTTGGCAGGGTGCAGTAATTCCCTGCAGTCTTGTCATTACTGTTAAGTCACAAAATGTCCTACCAAAGGTGCTGGTACAAGTCGTTTTCCTGTTTCAAGTGTTTATGCTAAACCAGTCTAACTGGCTGTCGAACAAGAGGCAACCTCCGCTTTTTTTACACACACTATATTTCATTTTTTTCCATATTATGTAAATAAGGCTCCTTAAATCTTACACACTGGACCTTTAAATGTGGTCACATGGGCATATTTCCTCCAGTCATGGACATGCAGTAAACCACACAAGCAATAAACAGAGAGAGAAATGCCAACACAAATGTGGAAAAATACTGCCAAATGAGATGCAAGTCATTTTCAAATGAAATGTGGATGAACAACAATGTGATCTCATTAAATTCCGTCTTCAAAGCTCAAATAGCTAATGGGGGAAAATAAATGCAGAGAGAATGATGGATGTGGAAGTTCCCTTCTCAGTTATGCAGGCTCTATATGGGGATTAAATAGATGGTCAGTGTTTACTAAGCAGTTTGATCCACAGCAACGTGAGGAAGGGTAAAACCGTCTTGGTTGTGTGCGGCGGTGATTAAAACCCGTTTGCCAAAGCAAGCAAGAGCAGGGATGTTTTTAGCAACTAAGTCTCTTCTTTCACAGGTTTTGTCCAACGTGAAGTCTAACAGGAAGTGACAGCATGGCTGCAGGTGAAGCTTAGACAGAGTGAAGAGTTTGTGAGCAAAGTTAATCACACGAGCAGCGACTCACACATCTGTCAGGTTAATGAGACGAACGCCCGGGGGAATAATGATGAGTTTACATACAGCTGCAGGAAGTTTGTCTCCAATTTTACAATCATCGGGGTTGTCACGTCTCCCGGCTAATTTCACATTTGGACTTGATGATAAATGTATTGTTTGACAACTTGGGTATTTATTTATTTATTTTTTTCCATTATTGAGAGACTAACATTACACCGTGCATCATAACAAGAACTGCCAGGTTTCACATGAATTAGACAAAATGCTGATGGGTGTGTAACTGATGCTTCCATCTGGTGTTACGATCAATACCAAACGGTGTCATCAAGAGACACAGTAATGGACACTCGTGGATCTCTAGATTTAGATCAATGCAATGATGCCAACAGGTGCATCCTCGCTATACTGTATAAACCCTTGTAGGAAGGACACAGACTCACATAGTTTCCCTGACAACACCTATCTGTAGTGACTGCTGAATTCACTATCATATTTTTAAGCCAAAGTCAGCGTCATGTTGTCCCACATTCAAAAATCATGCAAGTCAAACAGAAGGAAGTTCTGCCTCCTGTGCTGCGTGTAAGAGGAAATTAAAGACCATGTAAAGGCAATTCTGAGATTTCTTTCAAAATACATTAAATATATTGGAAAATAGTCGCTGAAAACATGTGAAAGACTTTGAAGAATATATATCTGAAATGTGGAGTTAGAGATTAAAACAGTTTTTTACCAGTTTTCAGTCCAGCCCCTGACCTTTGCCCATTGTATTTTTTTGGGCAGTCCTTAAAGGGTGGCTCGATGACACGCTGAGGCCACCCTGAGCATACCCCTGCACGCCTAGCAGAGAGATAGAGATGAATTCATCTCGCTTAGAGTGTTTCAAAGTTCGTCCTGTCATTTTCTGAACTCATCTGACACGTTTCAGTCGCTTCAGAATCGCTGCAAGACAAGTGGGAGTGGCTTCAGCACATTCAGCGGACACGCCTCCACAGTCCTGGAGCTGAGAATACTGCTAATTTTTTACCCAATTTTATAAACTTGTTGATAGCAATAATCATTAATCATTTAAATTCTCGGTGGTTAATAACACTTTCAACATTTTTCTTTTGCACATTTTTAATTACACTCCTTAGGCTGTGAACAGATAGGAGAGGTGTTTTCCATGCTAAAATAGCTTTTGTCCTCCTTTCTTTGTCAGCAAAGTAAACATCCAAGCCCTGTGCATTTAATACATCCCAATGGGACTTTGGGTTGTAGACTCATGGATGACATTTGAGTGAATCTGGGCACAAAGGAATGAAATGTCACCCCCTTGCTATTATGTTTAAACACACATACTTCTGGGAGTGCTTAGCCTTAATAAAATAAAAGTGTTTTAGATAACATTTTAGCGTTTTCATTTGTTTATTTATTCTTGTTCTTCAAAATGCTAGAAAGAAATTATTAAAATGTTACAACAATGAACATTTTAAACTGTTTTCTAATTTAACAAATCAGGCTTAACTCACTAGATTTTTCTCCCATGAGACTTTAAGCTGCAATTCATGGTCAGCTTCATCAACAGCTTGCTCAGTTGCCATTAAAATGACTTAGTACCTGTCCTGTTTCACTGTTCTTTCATCACGACCTTACCTCAGATCTTTCAAGAGTCAATCCATGATGAACTTCCTGAGTTTCCTATTTTAGTTTTTGCTTGAAGATATGAGTTCTTTCTAAATGTATGTAATTTGCCTAAAAAAATACAAAGCCGCCCAAACTCAAACTTTACTCAGGATGTTACTAATATAACCTCCATCAGGCTTTGCTTCAGATCCGCTCAAACTTTTTATTGCCTTGAAATATAAATATATATATTTAGCAGCGGCTTCTGTACAGTGAGGATAAAGTTTGCGACTGCAGAGCAGCTAATTTGACAAGAATCCACAGAAGGCCCAAAATAATCTGTTCTTCCTCGCTCCTGAAAAGCTAATAATCCATAATGACTACACAACCTTTTTATGAGATCTGAAATGAGAAATGAGACTGTTATCAAATAAATTGAAATTCATTTTTGTAAAGCTGGAGGGCGAGATGCACAAGTACGCATTATGGGATATCATCTATACAAACAAAACGCAGACGGATCCCCAGATTAACTAGAGCAGCTTCTGGTAAATAAGAAATCAAATTGCTGCTCATTTGGTCCCCTGAGTGACATTACATTAGGAAGAAGACAAAGAGAAACATCATGCTTTGAATAGAAATGTAAAATAGAGTCCATGTTGAGTGTTCAATACTGCTGACGAATAACCTTTTGATTTGTTTTGGAGCTTTTTCGCACCACAAAGCAGATTTTTTTTTGTGTCCACTTTCTGTAAACATTACTCTATCATACATAAAGTTTTGCTTTCTTTGTTCATTTTATATTTGAATTAGGATCACTCGTCTGTGGATGCAATACAAATGAACTTGAGGACGTTGTGTTTGCAGCTCTAAAGATTGCAGCAAAACCTTCACTCCAGCTGCACCATGCATACAGATTCACCCCACGTGTCAGCTTCCATACAGACCTCATGAAACAAATGTTGTGGTTAGGTGTTCCGAGGATGTAATTTCTTGCCCTTTTCAGGTAATGCACCGTCCCCAAGAACACCTCTCGCCCATGTAATGAGCATGGGAAGAAAACAAATCACGAAGAAGAAAAGCAAGCGAGTTCATGACTAACGATTGTAAATCCATTCCAAGGAGATGAGCACTGTCCTAGTCAACTGCCTGCCTACAGTCTAAGAAAGTGCCAGCTTTGTCACACAGTCGTGCTCAACCAAATATTAAACATAAAGGGTCTCTTGCTGACAGCAGCCCGGCTGCGCACTGTTATCCAGTTGCCTTATTATACTGAATAAATCCTCTCTATGTCAAGCACCATGCCTCGATTTTAAGACCTAATTTAATTCCAGCTATGTGCAGCTCTGGTGCGGACCATGTGTTTATGACGTTAGAAGCATCACACAGCGATGAACTGTGGAGTGAATGTGTCAGAAAGTCTTGAAACAGAAAGGCATGCAGAGAAATTGTATAATGTCTCTTTTTTTAAACATTTCACACCCTTGGGGATGCTAAAATATGATTTAAAAATTAACAGTCATTGAATTATAGTAGGAAGCCTTCATTCAATCATACAATATATATTTGGCCTCCTGGGAAACACATTTGTATTCATATAATTCAGGGCTGCCTGTTCAGTACATCTAATTGGATCTAAAGTTAGTAATCTTGTAAGAAGCATATGGTGAGAACTGAGATAAGAGCTCCTAAAGAACAAAGATTAGAGCAGCAGCAGCCTTTGTTGCCGACATTACAGTAGTGCAAAAGGTTTGTGACTTTCAGACCATTTTTCACAAATTATTTAGCGTACAGAAGTCGGTGAGACGAGTGAGAAAATATCTCCAGACCACGTGTGTTCGGAATAAATTGCGTTGTGCACTATGAGGCAATATTCCAAGGCAGCATAATACAACTGTGGAAATTGTTTATTTTCATCCATCCTCCTGCCATGATTCATCCATACCCCTGCCAGCAAATACAATGACATTGTGTCTGAGACAGCTGGGAAACGTTCTAGTCATCACCCCCAAAACCATATCCCTGCCAAAACATAGAGCACTGAGAATGTTTAGAAGCAATCAGAGTTCAGACCACAGTGTAAACAAAGGAAGAAAACAAAGTGAGGGATGACTTTTAACACTGGGGCTAAATGGCACAATTCAGGATGCCAGGATTCTTCACTGACATGTTAATGAGGAATATTAAGGTAGAAAACTATATCTCTGTCAGTTATATCTGGTGAAAATCATGACAAATTATGGAGAAATCACTGATATGCAACTTTAATTTCATAACATGTCAGATACAGATATCTCAAATATGAATGTAAATTTATTTCAAGACATATAAAAAGGAAAAATATGATCAGGCATCTTGAAAGAAAGAGTCCAGATCCTCTGTCATCTCAGCCAAATCCTGGGAGGCATTCGCTGGGGTCTCTCGAGCAGGGACGGATCCTTTGGTGACACCGTTTTCCTGCGACCTCTGTGAAGTGTCCATCTCTCGCTTTATGTCCTTGCCTCCGCCCAAAACTTTCTGGCTCTCTATAAAGTACTGGTTGGGGTGATTGAGTGAGAAACTGGCGTCCTCAATCTGCTCTCAAAAAAAGACAACACAGGAGAGGAAGGACAAAAGGTAAGAACAGCAGCTTCGTAGCAAGCTGATTGTCGTCGACTATTCTAAGATCTTGCAACATCTGTTTTATTGGGGATGATGACGAAGGTTCGCTGACGTACTAACAATTTACCAATTATTAACAGTAATGAGGATGGCAGGCTTTCAGGACCAAAATAGCGAGCCAAGTCACCGGCTAACTATTCCGTCAGAGCACAGTGAAGAGACAAAATGCCCTTTTCGGAAATAAAATGTCAAAATCACTCTGTGAGTAAAAACCTATAAATCAATGAACAGATGAGATCCGAGCTTTTTCGATTGCTCTTCCTGTGACCTTTTCCATCATTAAATAAACACATAATTGGGACTGAGGTTTTCAAAAACTTCATGTTGAAGGAGTAAATGTTTGATTTGTAAGCGGCGGCATCAGCGTCCTTCAAATGCCAAATTAAGGTCAGTAAGGAGACATTTTAATTTGTGAGTTCTACCTGCTGAGCCACTCGGAAAGAAAATAATTTTCTAAAACAAATTTTGAAGCACGTTAAGAGCTGTTACGGAGGGATCTCACTGCTTCTTAAAAACATATTAGAATGTATCTGCAGGGCAATGAAAAGGTTGTCGGATCAATACTGACTACTTCTGCTGCTGCTGAGATTTCTCGCTTCTCAAAGTGAAGCTGCGCTCAGACACAACATCCATCTCTTAAATCTCTGCTTTTATCACCTAGTAGCTTCTTAAGAGTGTCAATTCAATGAATACAAATTGCCATCTGAAGCAAATAAATTCATTATAGACATGACGGCAGAACACACATCTTTCATTATGTCACCGATTGGGATCATGATTTAATTCAAAACAATTTCCAATCCAGTGGAAAGGGCATATTTCAGGAACTTCCATGAATGAGTCATGCTCCTTCCTTCCCTTCATTTTTGATAGGCTACTGACTTTGACAGCTGAGATTAGCAGCGACTGACTCGCCAGTTTCCGCTCAAACTTTTACAGAAGCCGGAAAGGGCACACAGCAAGTCAGCAATGCCAGCGGCGAGGGGAAAAATGGACTACACTTTAAATAAGTTGTGAGTCGATTCAGAATTGTAGAAGATAAGAATTGCAATTCTTACACGAATCGATTTTTTTCACCCTGCACCTCTATATGCAACCAGACAATTTTCCATTAATGTTAATAACTAGCGAGCCAAGTAGCCCAGGGTTACAAGTGTGTATTTCCCACAGAGTAGTTGTAGTAGTTGGACATTTTGGGATAAACTCCTTACTTACTAAAAGATATGAGAAAATTGACACGACTGATGTCTGCGTAATAAGCTTCAACCTCCATTTAACTTAAAACCACAATTTGTTTTTCAAAGGTACGTTTGCGTACAAATTAAATTAGTTTTCCTCTATGGTGTTTGGAGTGGTTTGTTGTGTTATATTGCTTTGATACTGTGATCCCATTTATCCTAAGTCTAAATTTCGAGTTTTTAATGAGCCAATCCGAAATCTAAACTCTGTGCCGAACTCGAATGGATGTCATGCACGTCGCAAGCAAATATGCTGCAAGTTTAACTCCCCAATCGCTGTTTATTCTCCAACGAGGACCTTGAGTGTGACTGAAAGGGATGATGACTAAAGCATCCAAACTAAAACAGATTAAAATAAATAAGTATCCACAGGGGACAAAACAGACCTGAATGCTATAATAAACCGCTAAAAATTAAGTGGCTATGACAGCCAGCTTATGATGGAGGTGATGACAGTTCTGGGTCTCTCCTGCATGAGTTTAAGGACCAGACCTGCTGCCTGTGACACAGGTAGCCCAAGTTACTCCCCGCTTCAAATTAAAATCAGCACTTACATTGTGTGTCAGCTCAAAGTACTTCTGGCATGCCAGCTGATAGTGCATTCCTTTAACCAACTCCAAGATCTGCAAAAAAAAAAAAAAAAAAAAAAAAGAGAAGTTCCCAGGAACGATGTTAGATTCAGCTGTGACACTGTTACACCTCACAGTACATTTAGACAAGTTGATTGTCAATATTTTCTGTTACTGCAGACATGTATTAAAAAATGTAATTGGCTTTCTGTCAACTGCCCTCATAGACATTCCTCATAAATCATAATGACAGCAGTGAATACAACATTCAGGAAATCTTCGTAGATGTAATGAAAACAGATCACAGGTTTATTTGGGCTAATTCAAATATTCAAGCCCTGAGTCAACTCTTTTTAGAATAACCGTTGGCAACAATTACACCTTCAAGTCTTGGTACATCTCAATTTTGGAATTTTCTCTTCTCTCTTTTTTTCCATTCTGGTTTTCTGAAGCACTGTACAGCTGAAAAAGCGGGGACGTGAGCAGACGCTTTAAAGCCCAGGCTTTGGTTGGGTCACATGAGTGCCCTCGCATTCTTGTAATAAAAAAATAAAAAATATCACTGCAGTGTTAGCGTGACTGCATACTCGGGGTGACTGACCTGCTGAAAAATAAATTCAAGGATTCACTGCGAGAGAGACTTTTGTGAGGATTCTGCCTGTATTTGGCTCCTTCATTATTCCCCATATTCCTGAAGGATGCCTCCAGCGTGATACTGCCACAAGCATGCTCAACACTGGGGCTGCTATTAGATCAGTGATGAGCTGTTCTTAGCTCAGATATTGCAGTTTTTATGATTTTGTTTAATGGAATACCAGAAACAGCTGCAGAAACACACAAAACGACACGATAATAATGGTCGAACACTAGTTCGAGTTTGAGTGTTATTTTTATTTCCTCTCATGCAAAGCAGGAAGTATCACACTGCTGTGATATTAGTGCTTCACTTACTCTGGAAGGTTCTTTGGGGATAAGAGAAAAAACATGTCGAACTTCTGCCAGACACTTCATCATAATATTACAGCCTTAACGATCTTTATATTTCAGGTCATCCTGTTTAAACAGCAGTATAGCAAACCATCATGTTGAAATTTTCAAAGATTCGGTGATGAATCTTAATCGCTTTCAGAGTTCATTTTAAAATCAGTGCACATCCTCTGACTTATCCTCTGAAATATCATTTTCCTTTTCCCTCGCAGTGAGGCTGACATTTGTGTTTTTGAGAGCAATATCACATGGATTCCATCAAATGATGATGATTCATTAACTTTTCATCTGGTGTCATCATTAGTTTTTTTTTTTTGTCCAAGATTTTGGTTTATGACAAAATACTTAATTTTAACAATTTTCCCAACAGTCTCAGCTGTACTTTGTGTTTACTAACCAACTAAACTAAGGTGATAAACTTGGTATCTATTAATTAACTCTAAGTATTGATGCATGTACAGCCTCATTAGATTAATAGTCCTGTTAGGTTATATTTGGTATGACAAAATGTTTTTTTTTAAGAAGTCAGACAAACGTTGGGTTCTGCCATCTGCCCTGTGGACGTTCGTGCCAAGTCAGTGCTGCCATTAATTTTATTTTCTGTACCATCTACTGATCAAAGGTTTTAAAAGTGGGCGGAGAGCCTTCCCAGGGTGGCTCAAAACAGTTTCAGGGGAGGCTCAGTGAATGATAGGGAAAAAAAGATTATATTAGTTAATAAATTAGTAATCAAAAGAAGATCACAGACTATCCTACAGTTGCCTGATTTAGTTAAAGAGACAGCTCAGAGATTCAGTAGCTTGGGGAATTTTACTCTACTTTTCCAACTTTACCAGTCAGAACCAAATAAATGCCTTACGACAGACCTTTTTTATGTATTTGGTGTAGTCAAACAGCAATATTAGGCTATATTGACTCACTTTTTGAGTGGGATCAAATAACATAATCATTAATACCATAGGCATCCAGGAAGTAAGTAACAAGTAAGGCATCACCTTATTCCAAGCTTTGTCTGAAAAGCTGCCCAGTCTCAGACTTTGACCCCTGCTGTAGATGAAATGTTTTCAGAATTGGACTTCTAAGACCAACTCTGAGGCCTGGTGAGGCGTACCATTTGCCACTTTGTGAATTAGTTGGGTTTTTTTTTTCTTATATATACACACACATAGACACAGACTTTATAAACTCATTGACAAAATCAATTTCTATTTGCAGAGTTTCACGAAATCAGGAGAGAAATGTAACGCAGAAGATGCTAGAAGCAGATAACAGTGGCTGGAGGGCTTTCCGTCCATTTCAGAGAGCCACTGTTTGACCGATCGGCACCCACCTGACTGATTCCACTGGGAGACACTTTGTACAACTGAAGTTTCTGCTTCAGTAGCTCTGGGTCGTTGTGTCGAAATGGACATCCTACAAAACATAAAAAATGAAATGAATATATAAACAAACAATTAAGATGTTGTTTGTTTCACTGATGGGGGGGAAATGAAATACTCAGCATGTGGAGAAGATTCTGGTAATGAAAATGTATTTAGTCAGATGTGTCACCATTTCTTCCGAGCCAAGCGCTTCAACTAAAAAGCCTGATAATGACAGCTGAGTGGCTTATCACATGGGTAATGGCTTCTACCAACAGCCGTCAACTCACCGTGATGGTCGCCTTGGCTGGGTGCATTTGATAAAATCACCTTCATGCAACTGTAGGGGGTGTAGTCTGTTCGCTTGCCTTCTTTGCCAAACATGTGGCGGATGCTGTAGGCATATGCTTTGTCAAACTACAGAGAGGAAGAGAGGGAAGCGGGGAGAGAGGAAGAGAAGGCATTAGTGAGGATGAGAGTGTAAGAGGGACAAGGTTGGGGTGAAAAGAGACATTGTCATACATCATGTCAGTTTTGACAGGGTGTTTTCCTCAATGAAATATCGAGCTATTAGAGAGAACCTGCTGTAGAGGTGTCGCCA
This sequence comes from Larimichthys crocea, assembly GCF_000972845.2. Classification (NCBI taxonomy): domain Eukaryota; kingdom Metazoa; phylum Chordata; class Actinopteri; family Sciaenidae; genus Larimichthys; species Larimichthys crocea. The sequence goes on from NC_040013.1 coordinate 14,215,116, forward strand.
CACTCAAGATAGCTGAATTATGGATAGCGTGATATAACCATCTTTCCCTCTCATTGCTTCTGCCCCTTGTCCTGCAGAGCACTTTGAATCAATGTGAAGAGTATGTTTTAAATGCAAGAAATCCTGATACAGTGTGGCAGTATTACTATACTTTAAAAGTATGTGGACATGTATAGAGCTGAAATGATTAGTCCATTTACTAGTTAGTGAAAAGCGGTGTATAGTTGGGGATCCTTGTCACTTTTCAGGTCTCTCTGAGTTGTTATTAGGGTTGCAAAATTCTGGGAATCTTCAAGGTCCAAAAAAAATGAAAAGCAGATTCATGTACGACAAGTTATTACTTGTCAGGCTGCATTCATAAGTGAACAAAACTGGGGTTACCTGATCTTATAAAACGCATCTATGACGACATTGCAAATTCAATCATGAACCAAACTATGTGATGACCAACAACATCAAAGTCAAGGACACAACTGAACCATATCAATAAACTTTAAAGTGCTAGACTTCTGCAAACCATCACACCATCTTCTGTTGTTTGCTCCAAACCAAAAAAAGAAAAGAAAAGAAACCTTTTTGATGGGGGTCATTCTATACAATCTTCACAGTGAACCCATTTTATATGTACAGTGCTTATGTGCAACAATAAAAAATGAATTACAGGGACCCTGCCTCTGAAAATCAAACTGTAAAATACACACAGTGTGCTTCAACAGTGGCAGAACACAATCACCATGACTGCACCCATCATAACACGTTAATGTCGCAATAAAACCCTTGAACCTGCTAATGTGACAAGCAGCAGCAATTTAAAAATCCATAAAATCTTCTTTAAAGTACAACAAATCAAATATTAATTATGTAGAGCTTCTAAAGATTCAAGAAGCCACTTCCTGATTTAAGACCCCCCTACTCTATTAAAACGAATCCTGGATTTCCACTGGCACTAAAGTGTGTTTAATATGCATTATGTGAAATAATTAGGAAATAAAAAAATTAAAAAAAATCCTATGTGGTCTAATAAAGTGATACAAAGACGTGATGGTGTGATATTAGATTTACACTTCTTCCAGGTGAGACTGGGGTGATTTCACAAGAGCAACAGATTATTAACTGGCTCTTTCTTAAATGCGGGGATCAACCACAAACAGCTCTATAACGAAACCATCAAAAGTGAATGTAGACATTGTTCTCAAAAACAGTATTCAGGTGTTGCAGCTTCTCCTCAACCTGTCCTATTTTTTTTACTCATACTGAATGCAGCTGCTCTAAATAGAATATTTTCCATGTTTCTTTTAATCGGTCGCTGCGTTCCCACACTTCTCATAATGTCGGATATACTCTCATACAGGTGACCTCCAAACTGAGAGGGATTCAAAAAATCTAAACACAAGCACAAAAGATGCATTAAAGGAGCAGAACCACAGCTCATCTAGCGCACATCTTGGCTCATGGGGCTATATTACTAACATCTAACTAGCACCCCCCGACACACACACACACACACACTGGAGGACACATTCACAAAAACCTGCGGCAATGGAGACAGAGAAATAGGACACAATCAAAGGGATTACATATGCGTGTGCGTGTGTGTGTGTGTGTGTGTGTGTGTGTACAAACTTGGCACGGCTTCCTAGACTCAGTCCACAGTGACCGATATGCCTGTAGCTTCAATTCCTCGTCTGTGTAATACCATTAATATACTTCCCTTTTTTTAATCTGCACTAGAGGCCTTCTCAGAATCTGTACACAATAAAAGGTGAGAGGCTATAAAAAAACTCCAGTCGCAGACAAGTAAAGAGGTTTGACACTGCAAAATTAAAACCAGCGCTTTTTTCAAAAAAGGTCATGTACACACAATGCACAAGTGGAATTTTAAACTAAAAAGGCGATGGAGACAAATGAGAACTGCAAAGTCCCTAAAACACTGACAAACCTGCTCCAAACCCTTAAAGTGGCACCGGGCATCACACCAAGTAAAAGAGTTTAACGTGACCAGAAAGAAAAAGTACAGGTGTAAATAATACAATTAACAATGGATGAATTGGATTTAGTTCCTTCAGTTCCTGCTTCAGGGCCCTGGTACTGTGCATGCTGTCAAACTGTCATGACTTAATGAGACACTTGAATAGAACAGAGTCGTGTCATTATCTACACCTCTGCTTTTCTTCTCTGACAAGTCAAAATGTCTGCTGCAATAAACGCCTGCTATAACCTGCATTTTTAAAAGGCTGACATAAAAGGCTGAAAAATAAGAAGAGAGTTTAAAACAAAAAATCTGATGAAGATATATCACAAAACACCTTTTGATGAGGATCCTTTGTGATTGAGTGACACATTTTACAGGCGAAAATAAACATGAACGTGCTCTCGGGTGCAAAAACTGTTTTGGCGACACCATTTTTAAGTTACCTAAAACATATTTTGTTACTAATCAGCCAATCCATCAGCTATGTATACTCCTGGTCCTAGTGTGCATTTCTCAGTGAATACAAAATATGTATATTCAGCATCGGCATGGGTAAACCTAAAAGCAATTATCTATTTTTTTTTCTTCTTTTAAATCATTTATATCAGATAACAGGTCAATATCCAGTTTATGTCACATTTTAAAGTCACTGAAATAGTGACACTATTCTGTAAACAACTTATCACAGAAGACAAGACAGATTTTGTAATTCTAGGAGTCCCAGTGAATTCATAGACCCTAATGAAAGAATGATCCTACTATCTAGCCGAATGTTTTTTCTGGACTTTCTAAAAAAAGGAAAAAACAAAAATGCATCTCATCAAGAAAAACTTCTATTTTTCAATGTAGAAAAGAGTGAACTTTAAGAGTAATTAATATAAAGTGTCTAATGAATCTCTTTCATTGTTGGACAACCAGGGGAAAAACAAATCTATGAAGGAAAAAGAAAAGAAATTAATTAACCTGAAGTTAACATCTGTAAAACAAGCCGTCCAAAAGCAGTCCTACCCCACAGCAACAAGAGCACGTTAAGACGTGGTGCAAATAAGACACCCCTGCAAATGAATAGGGCAACTTCCGTGGCAATAAAAATGGATAGATCGAGTTGATTTCATCAATTTTCTCTCTCCCCCCAGTCTAATATCACACTGCCTCTTCCTCCAGGCTTCCCTTTCGGCATCGCTGCCTCCCATCTTTTCCTCTGTGCCTGCCGCATACTAATGAGCAGGCTTTTGTGCAGCCTGCCACAAAGTGCAGTCCCTGACTTAACACATACATCATTGTGAGAGCTGCGATCCGGTCAGCACCATTCTGCTGTGAAACAAGTGCTGGGTTTTATGCACAACCCATCACACTTTCTCTGGGAGCTTGTACCTGGGAATCAAGCCACCTCAGAAATGGGCCACCATACAGGGCTGTAACATGGATCCAGTGTACTGTAGTTGCCACAAGGCGCTTACTGAGGGCCATTAACAGATAGTGGGACGGGACAGACTAGATGGACTCTGCTTTATTAATCTAAAAACGTTCTTTAATAGGTGTCAGTGACAAAGATGCTTATTCTGTTGTGCCTTTGTAAAAACAAACTACGAGAAAACCTTTAGATGGCTTGACTGAAAATACTTTTTACCCCCTCGTACTGAATTAAACCTATAGGGAGTAAAGAAAACCACCACTCAAAAATAACTTTCCTGACTTCTAAAATATTTTGCTGCAGTGCGAAACCATTTCAAAGAGCTGCACAAATTCCTGGTGATATTTTAGTTTGCTTTTAATCCCCCATTAGTAATGCACCCTTGTCAGTTCTATGTCGTTTCCACTATTTACCCTCGGCTTAAATGCAGGTGCTCGTTGCAACTAATAGTTTTTTACAAAAATAAAAGCAAACTATTAATATGTTTTAAGGTCAAGCTCAGGTAGTGCCAAAACTAAACTTTTGTTTTAGACATATTTAGCTTTTTAGTGGATTTTCTGTTTTTATTTCGACCAGTGAGACACAGCAGGTTTGTGTCTGTTCAATTAATGTTAGATATTAGACTTTTTAGAACTTTAACCTTGACCACCTTTCGATTTAAACCATGGTCACTGAAGATTTCTTTGGCACCTCCTCATTTTACAATTCTTCTTCTGCACAGATGCAATTTAGATTTTGAACGAGCATTTGATTTTGGAACAGCTAAAAACACAGAGGACTCCCTGTGCATCAGAGTCTGGTCAGATTTCTTTGATGTGTCTTCTCATTACTACTGAAACTGTGGTACCAGCAGGAAACGGACAAAGTGTCCTGGCATGTTGTGAGAATATCATCACCTGACTGATGCAATCCATGTCCGTGGACTGGAAAGAGACTACGTGAAATTACATGCAAGCCGTGTCATCTACTACTACGAATCATCATTCAAAGATAACACGGCTCAGGGATCAAGGTCCACACTACATTCACTACTGTGTCATACTGCTGCAACCGAGTGTCTATTCAGCTCGGCACAATTATGCGATTTCTTGTCCTTCACCTTGCAGCCTGTAAATACTATAACTTTTAAGGTCTCGAAAAATGGAACATCTGTGAGATTAAGTAGTGTATGCATGTGTTTAACAGTCAGCAACAGTTTTTCTTAAGCTTTAACTTTGCAGATATACATTAGTATATATAGATTATATAAATGATTCAAAGCAGCTCACATTGTGATCAGATCACCCTGGTTCCATATCTAGCTGCCAAGTACTCCCAGTTGGAGATTGGCAGCAGTCTAATGAGGTGGACATGCAGTATTTATACATATTTGTTTAAAATTCAGTAATCGTTAAAAAAATAACACGTTAGTGAGTGATTCGATATCAGAGCGACTGGAAATAATAAATATGGTCAGATGGTCATACCTTTAACATGAAGAAATATCATTATGTGAAGCAAGTGATGCTGCTAATAAAAGGGAAAAATAGCACGAGTGAGGTGTAATGTGCAGTGCTTCACATTATCTTGCTTATTACACGATTACTTACTAGAGAAATCAATAGTGTCAAATAATTGATTTAAAAATGATTGATTGCATCCACTGTGGTACTCCAGAGCCTCTGACCAGAACCGTCTTCATAGTAATGGTCTGTTAATCATAGCAGCACAATAACACAAATAACACACAATATATGTCGTAATTGAGCAGATTCAAGTATTCAGGAGAGTGTTTGATTATGAACCTGCAGACATTTTAAATATTGTGTGATCTGACCATTCAAAAGAGCTTTGAGAGCAAGATCAATGACATACTCAAGATTATGGGCATGAAAGGTATACTCAAACTATTTTGGGCAATGACTAAGAATTATTTTCATTATTGATTAAAGGTTTGGTCAGAAAATAGCGAAAAGGACCTTAATGATAAATGGATTATCAATAAAAGCAGAATAGAAAAAAGTTAACTCACTTTCACATGTAGACGTACTTTCCAGTGTAACTGATACCTCGACAGGGAATATCTAAGTGGCTGTACTGACAATGGAGCATAAAAAGAAACTACTCAAAAACCACACTTGAGTCTGAATCAGCCATATCTCACTTCAAATTGTCCAGTCAAGGCGAGGCATACAGGAATGTTCTTACAGTCTTTACTGTACAGTCATATCTATGAAAGCATATCGACACAATACGAGCAAATTATCTAATCAGCGAGCGGATATTTTCTTGACGGTCAATAAGGAAATGCATTATGGTTCATAATGCCAGACTTTTGAAGTATGTGCTGGAGCCACGCTACATGTAGCACACTCTGTAACAACACATCTGCAGGTATCTAGTGACCCAATTAGGGAAACAACACCCAATGCTGAAGCTGTTGCCATCAGAAATGTAAACAACTTAATTATATGGAAACTGTTAAATAAATGTTGTCGAAGTCCAAGCTTGTTTAAAATATATTGTGGAATAAAGTCACAAGAATACACAGCATGACTCAATTATTCTAAACTGCACAGTATGACAGTCTGTATCTTCTATTCAAACCGTTCCATCATGTGGAGTCTCCTGTCACTGTTGTCTCGTCTACATATTAAGAGCAGTGATTCTCTTCATGCAAAGCAATTTTAATGTTTTTACTGCCTTCTATTGAGAGACGCAATAACTGAACCCTCGACCACTTAAGTCTTCATTATCATCACAGCAGTGTGTGTAAATAATGCTACGAGCAAACTTTCTTTTAATCAATACAGCTTTGATGGGGTCACTTCATCACCAATGAAACGGCGTCAACCATTTAAGTGTTGAATAGCACTCTGGAGAGGAAGAGGCCTTCAGACCACAAATCGTTGTCCTTTAGCCCAATGATCTGGTGTTTCAAGGATAAACTTAAAGACACACACACAAAAAAGGAATCCAGGTATTTAAGCAGGTTGTAAAGAATTCAGCAAATACCTAAAAAGAAAAGGCCTTCTAAAAGATTATATAATTTTAGACCATTTGCTCTTGTTTGAATGTTGTAATGTTGGATAGTTAGAAGAGTATAAGTCGAAAAGTATGAATAGTACATTTCACCTATGTCTTTTATGATATAGATTGTCACATTTCTCTATTATAACTAAATAATCTTGTTATGACAATACATCCTTCTAACTGTTGGTCTTAAAAGTTAAAAGTTGTAGTGGTATAGAGGAGGCAAAAAAGTAACTGCATTCATTCAGTCATTTGTTTAAAGACGGTTGTCAGACCAAAAAAGAAAGGGTTATTAACCACCCAGCCAAATTTGAATGATGAAAAATATCGACAAGTTTATGAAATTAGGTGTCAAAAATCGTGTAAAAATTCATTCTCAGCTCCAGGGCTAGGGGGGTGCTGAAGCAGTTTCTGTCAGATGAGTTCAGAAATTGACATGACTAACTTTGAAACACTCTGAGCAAGATGAATTAATCTCTATCTCTCTATTAAGGGTGCAGGGGTATGCTCAGGGTGGCCTCAGCGTGTCATCGAGCCACTTTTTAAGGACCGCCCACAAAATCCTGGACTGAAAACTGATGAAAAACTGTTTCGACCTCTAACTCCACATTTCAGTAATATATCGTTCAAAGTCTTTTCACATGTTTTCAGCAACTATTTTCCAACAAATTTAATGTATTTTCAAAGAAATCTCAGAATTGCCTTTACACAGACTTTAAAATCCAGCATGGATTTATAAAAAGAAACATAACTAAAAAAAGTTAATATTGTCAGCATTACCTTGTCTGCATCCACTTTGCCCCTTATGAACTCCGACCTCCAGAACTGCAGCGCTTGCTCCAGAGACAGGCCGATACCTTTGAGGAAGAGGCCGTACTGCATACGACCACCATGGCGGAGATGGTGGTTCTCTCTGAGGCTCTGGTGGAGCTGCCTCATACAGAGCGGGAATGACTTTCCTGAAAGCTGAAGGCAGACAACAACTCATGACTAACATACAGATTTGAACTATTATAACATATCTATAACCATAAATGGCTTTTATTATTCCTGCTTAGTTTTTTTTTTTATATTTACCATCTATCTTTTGTATGGAGGATGTTAAATGCATTGTGAAATGATTGATTAAACTTCAGCAGCACAAACACCCATATTTAGTGCCACCTCTGTACCACCAGAATTACAATGCAAGCCTCAATTCTCCACTTTTACACAATCCATCCCTGAGCAAAATGCTACCCTGTACGTGACGTTTCAAGGATAGATGGTCAATGCAACTTACCGAATCGATTTGTTCCAATGAGATTTTTCCAACATTCTTCTGGATGCTGTAATCCTGTCCCACATAGGCATGACTAAAATAAGAAAAGACACTAAAATATTAGGACTGTGACAAATAAGACTGAATTTATTCAGTCAAATTAATACAATTTTAGAAACAATCAGGGCTGCTGTGATAACTGATATTTTCTGATATATGTTTCCTCAATGTAACCAGGTCTTATTGAATAGAAAATCAGGTTAAGACTTGCCATTAAACATTGGACACAATAAAAAAAAAAAAAAAAAAAAAAAAGGATAATACATCCCATGTGACCCATGTAAACAAACTTAAATCTGCTAAGCTGCTATCAGTAGATTTTTAAGGCAATGACTTGAACCCAGTGTCCCGCATTACATTGCCTTTACCATAGAGATTAGTGGCCTGCCCACTAATCTCAACAACCTGCCCACTAATCCCCAACAACATGACTTGAACCCCGATATTCATGTTCTATCTAAAATGAGATAAACACCCTCAGTGTGTCCCTTGCTATGAAGCTGAAATGAAGTCTGCTGCTATTAGTACTATTCAATGCAAACATTAGCGTTCAATGGTGAACAAGGTTTTTACATGACGGAAAGTACTTTGTACCTTTGCTGTATTTTCAAGATGCAAAACATTTTAAAGTGGTCTTTTAATTCTCAGTCCAAGGCACTTCTGTGTCCTAGTCATGCTATTTATTATTTTACTTCAGCTCATGACAGCATAAGAAATTAGAGGCTCCTGAACACTTTCTTCCCTCCTGCCTTTACAATTGACCATTGATTATAGCAATTTCTCCACAACAGGAAAAGGGAACAAAAACAGAAGTGTTGGCTTTTTATTTTTGTGTATATGAACATTTTATGTGCTTTTTTTGTTAATAGATATTGTTTTAAATGGAGGACTGATAAAGGAGATGCAGTTTTAGTGAAGTACTTAAATGAAGCAACAAACTCATACTGCATTTTTTTGTGAAACCTAAAACTCAAAAGATGATAAGCAGCAGCTTTTACTGCACCACTCATGTTTGATGGAAAAACACTTATGTATGGTACTCTAAGCTCCGTTTAATCTATCATTTTAACCATTAAATTATACCTTTGTACAAAACCTAACACTATTATAAATCCACCAAGTAATCTGTCCCCAACCACTCAACAACCAAGATTGCCCACCAACACAGAGCAGTAAAAATTGTAGGATGCACATGTAGCTTAGTCCTATTTTCTTCAAGACAGAGTAACTTTAACAATAGGAATAGATGATTCATGTAACATCTGGACATGTCTACAGGGACAGATTGGGTTTACTCAGGTCAGCCACAAGCCTGCAATGTTCTTTCGTGCCAAAGATCAATCCTGCTAAATCTCTTTTTCAACAGAGTCCTGGCAAAGTGGCAGCAAAGTTATTAATCCTGCTGCTTACCCGAGGTGGTTAAGGAGCGGTTGGAGACGTTCATCAGAATGCACTGCTGGTAACGAGCGGGCTGTCAGCTGCAGAAGAGACGGAGATCACATGAGAAATGGTCAATCTGTGTTGGTCAAAGGTTAAGTACTACGCAGAACAATAATTAAAATACAAGATCACAGCTTTAAACAAAACGGAAATAGTATTTAGTGCTGAAGAAGTAATGACAATATAACCATTAAAATTCCAACAAACAATCACATATCATATGAAACAACTGTCAGGTGATTCCTTACAACCCCCATCTACACCCGATGTTTAGTTTCACACTCTGTGTCAGTAGCAGAAGCTTTTTCAACTGTGGGTCTGACTAAAGAGCAAAACTACAGATATATGGACAAACAAAAAGCTTACACATGTGCAAAAAACAGCCTAATGTATTCCATTTCTCTTGTTTCGTGTTGAAATGAACATCAAACCAACAACTGGAATCATGTGGAGAAGCAGCTTTCAATTTCATGCCTTTTTAATGACACATTTTCTGCTATGTCCCATTGTTGTCCCCAGTGGAAGAGCAGAACCATAACAGTAACACAAAAACAGTCAGAATGGCACGGTTACAGAAAATAGTTTGGAGCATTATTTCATTCCAACAGTTAGTCGTCCGGATAATTACCAGGAAATTAGAGTGTGAAAGAGAGAGGGAGAGAGAGATGGTGGAAATGAACCAAGTTATTCTTTTTATTTGTTTTTCTTTTCTAATTTGGAAAATATGGCCATGCCTATCCCATGATGGAGGACATGTGTTCAGGTTAAAAGCAAATCAAGTACATGTCACCTACTATGCCAACAGCAGTAGAGAGGAAATTACTTTTTATATTACACCGGGAACAACAGGCAATCTAGTCCAATCATAACTGTGCTGGATTCTACAGTGTAGTTTTAAGAATAGAGGTCTGTGTGCCCCGTTTACTCTGCATGCATTCAAAGACTATTACTGAGAACTCACAACTTCACTACAATTCTGGTAATCTAGCATATACCAGTGTGCTCATAATACATTTTAATTGAGTGCTTCAATTCGTTAATGGGCATTTTAGAGTACACCAGAGCCCCACTATTTGTCGCTAACAAAAGGCAATACCTGAAAACTGATTCAAAGTGACTGCTCTGTTAAATACAAGGAGTGAAAACCGCAACAAAACGACCAAACTAAACAGGACCTTGGCTACTTTGGAAAGGCGTTGCGTCTCGTGTCGGAAAAAAAAGCTTCTGACACTTTCTTACAGCAGACAGGTCCACTAAAGATAAACTGCCTCTCCACTGTTTGTCGGTGATTCACAACGTGCAACAGAATGTCAGTGGCAGCCATCTTGTCAGCGATGAGGTCTAATAATCACCGCTGTATAACTAAAAATGATGAGATCCATTGTGAGCAGAAAGTGGACACAATTCCACTGATCCCTCATATGGATCACACATTTTCTTCGGAGACTGACGTATACTTCATGTTTCCTACGCTGATATAGATCACGTACTAATGGAAATAAATAAATCCAAATCAGAAAGGCTGAGATTCCAATCTGATCTGCAGATCTTTATATTGGCATATTTCATCCTTTCCCCTCCAGAATAAAGATTTCTTGCACCTCATTAAAACAAATATACTCATAAACTATTTAGTGCCATCGCCTTTGGTTGTTGCGCATGCTTGTATTCGTTCTCTAGTCAGGACCCTTCGCCATGATGCAACTGAACCACGGCTGTCTCCTCACATATATCATGAAGGGTGCCTGTGGTTCCCAAAATGTGTTCTACATCCCTCAGGGCATTTAATGTTATGCCGATATTACGCCTCCTTCCACAGCCTTTAAAAAACACATCATGCCTGTAGGTACAATAAGCACTTTCATATTAGCTGTCTCTGGTCTTCCCTCCAGACATTTTTTGTCATGTGCGCATATTTATTCCACTCATTTGAACCCTGCGGTTCTCCAGCTTCCCTCAGGGGACTGAAGGAAACAAGCACGGATGCGATTTGATAATTTGCCTCATGGAACCAGACGTACCGTATGGATAAAATTTATTTACATAAACTGCATGTACAGCGAGTGGACACAACAACAACACTAAAATGCATAATGCAAACTGAAGCTTTGCTGGGTGAGTCAGAGAGGTGTTGATTCAAATTTTGAGCTTCCTGCAATATTACATAACATTTATTATTCATCTTTTTAAAAAAAAAAAAAACAGCAAAGAGTTGCAAACACTTACTGCGAGAGCTTTAGACAGCCTTGTGCGGAAATCATTCAGAACAATGGTGACAATGTCCTGGTGAGGGATGTACACGTAGCCTGCTTTGAGGTACACCTTCCTTGTCCGCACTAGATCCAGAGCATCTTGGAATGGAACCTTGAAAAGTTGGAGGGAAAAGATGTTTAAAATAATTCATGCATTCGTGCAGAAGAGATGTTAATATTCTGTCTGCATGCACAGTGAGTGTGAGGACGCTAAGGCCAAGCCTTTGCCCTTCTTAGTTTTGTCTGCTTAAAATTTGATCCAGGAATTTACACTTATTCTGATGATGTTCAATAAAGTGGCCGTGATGATTTACATTCTCTCGGCGAATGAGACTGCCAGGAACACGACTAAAATGTAAATTTAAAGTCAAGTAGCAAGCCCTGTTTCTTTTGTGCACAGACAAACTGTAGACTTAAATCCATTCAACTGTGAAAGGCCATGACGGTGATCTGACAATCACTTACTTTGCGGGGTTCTGCACTAAGGCAAGATACTAATATCCACAGCGGCAAGTCTACGTTTGGGAGAGGATAAATTCTCCAATAAGTTGATTTAAACTGCCTCGGGGGCCAATATTTGCTAATTTATTTTGCATCATAAGACGATCTGTCTCTATCTGACAAAATATTTGCCCTGAAGGCAGAGGAGTTGAATAACAAAATAGATTTAAGCAAATAAATTTGTGTGTGTTTTACTTCAGTGTAATAAGTGTTTCACTCTTTAAAAGACAAGCCACTGCCCGGCTTGACTGGTCCTCTAGGGCAGGTCAGGATTAAACAGTATGGGTGACGCTAATGAGAAAGCTTGTGTGGTAATTAGTCCAACAAAAAGGCAGAAGTCCAAGTCCAAATCTGTGGATTTAGTACATGTTGCCAAATGGATACAAGTTTTTCGGTAAATTCTACCCATCTTATTTTGTGTAGTTTGCGGAAGATTATAATATTTGTAAGTTGTTACATGTAGACTACTCTGAATTGGACCAAAATTATGTAGAAATAATAATCTAACCTGTAATACATTAGTTTGTAATGAATTAAAAAGGCAAACCATCAATTTAGCACTGCGCTTCCATGAAGTTGAGGGGTCAAAATTGAAGCAGAGGATGAGCAACTCCAAATCCCTAGCATGAGTCAAAACTTGCAAAAACATTGGATCTTACCCTTTTCCCATAATGCGAAAGCAGTCGAAAGCATTTTCCAGTATGTATGTAACACAGTCTTTTTGACGGAAAATCCAATCCAAGACGATTTTTGAATTTTTTTTTATTTTTTCAAACTTTCAAGCGTCCACCCGTCACAGCGCCCGACCTTTACTTCATCTGATGGAGTGCCGATTTAACATGAAAATCACAGGAGCGACTTCCTGTTGTTTCGGGACATTTGTCAAACTGAGCACTAACAACCCAAAATTAGAAAAAAAAATGCTCAAGTACTCGCTAATGGACTCACAGACGCTTTTGAGACTAAGTCGCTTTGAAGATAATTACAGTGGGAAGAAAGACTTTAGCATAAGAACATTTTCTGGCCGTCTGCTAAGATAGCAAAGTTAAAAATGTCATTTCTTTATTAACGTTCTAATAATACAAAACACTACATTATTGCTAGAATGTCTAGACGGCTTGCTTCTGCAAATGTCATCCTCTATGTGAGAACAAAAAGAAATATGCATACTGTATATACAAAATCTGTTCTATAGGGATAAGCATAATATTCTTGGTGGTCTCAAAGGACAGGGAAAGAGATGAGTAACTCACTTTGTAGAAGTCCTGATCCTCCACAGTGATTCCACTGACGGCATAACTGGAGTTGACAAGTTTATCCAGCAGAGACTTCTTCTCCTCGACATTAATCTGAAAAGTTATTGATGATGAAGATGAATTTCAGAGAGGAGCTGCAAAGGTAGAACTGTGTCACTGTTAATACATTGAAGGTTGAGGCTTGTGGAAACCAAAGATGATTTATCACACGAATGCACCGTTTTTGTCCTTGCTTGAAACAATATGTGTTGATAAATTATTAAATACTTCTTCCATTTTTCCTTTAAGCATTCAGGTCCACTTTATGAAAACCTGCTGCAGTGCTTTCCTTAGACTGTATATAAAAGAGAAACTACACAAACATAGCATTTATGTGCATTTATCATCAATTAAAGACAATTTGTTCACTAATAAAATAGAAAACAATACTTAAAATGTTGAATCAGTAATCAAGGAAATCCTTTATGCGCGTGGGTTCTGTTACACTGAGCCAACAGCGCCATCTAGTGAATATATAATGAATGCATGTTGTGAATGTAGACAGCTTTAATCTTACATCCCCAACCTATTTTCAGAGTTTCTTTTCCTATTATCCACAAATACAGGGGATTCTGTGGGAACTTCTTATTTTACTATAATCACTACAGGACTTGACAAAGCCAGAGGAGACATGTGCTGTAGAGTATTTGTTATTAATGGATACAGTTTTCGCCGATACTAAATCAAAGCTCTACTGACAACTTTTAGTGTCCGTTCACCTTTGAAGGTTTAAAACATTGTACTTTTAAACAAGAATACATATTTTGAGTTACCATACATTAAAGTAGAAAATAGGCTTTCAAAAAAATTTACATAAAATACAAAAACGTACCGTGTCATATTGCAAATTATTTCTGTGGAGAAATTCAAGCTTTTGTTTTGGAGGCAGGTTATTGAAGCGGTAGCGGAAAAGATCGACTTCCTGTTGTATAAACCAGCGTCTCAGGTCCTCCCTGGGAAGAATTAGAAAGAAACTTTTATTCAGTTGCATTTCTTAATTATTTCTTCACTTGCCAACAAAGATTCAACAGAAAGTGCAGACTTACGTTTGGCAGTAGGCAAGTCTGAGGATGAAGTGTGAAATATGGTCCTTTCTCCGTTTCTCCAATTCACTTGGTCCAGTTTGAGTTTTCCTGTCATCCTTAACGGGTTTAAAGAGGTATCGGCATTTTTAGTTATATTATTAGTTTCCATTATTGACTAGTTAGTTGCACAGATCTTTAATGCTTTATGACTATGTATACATAACAAAAGATTGTATCATATACCCATGTTTACAATAACTGCATGTCATCTTCCATCATTTTAGGCTAGTTTATGATCACTACTTTTGTCTCTGTGTCTTAATGCTGCCACTCACATCCTATAGAGTCAGTGTTGTCATTGTCATGTGTGTGTTTTGGCTGTATGAGCGATTGTTAAATCATTTGGTGGCCTTAAAAGCCAACAAATCATTGGCCTGGTTTTTAACATCAAATCTATGTTATTGTTAATCAAAGTTATTCCCTACTAGGAGAACTGCGGTGGCTACCGGTTAGCTGACCGGATCTTATACTAACAGAAGCACCTGTAAGTGTCATACAATATAGTTCAACAGCACAGCTGTACTGTTTTAGATTGCATTAAGGTGGAAACAAATAAACTGCTAACTGAATGTAATTTAAGGCGAGCACGAATAAATTGGGGTACAGTGTACGTAAGTCCACGATATGACGACACGTTCCCAAACCCAGCGTGATAAATGTTTGAGTCTTTGTGTGTGTTTAACTACACTGATGACAGGTAATTAATGTAGCACTGCTAAGTTTTAAAAACATTTTGACACGTAGACATACTCACAGCCTCTGGTCTGTAAGGAAAGCTGAGGGTTTTAAACTCAGCCTCCAGTTTCTTTGAGTACTGCTCGGACAGTTTCACATAGCTCACTCCCAGATTCTCGATGGTCTTTAACACTGCAGTGATATTAAAAGAAGGCAATATGAATATTTTGATATGTTACAAATGTATAAACACAACAGCATCCTGCACATTTCATCACTTGAAATTTAACGGCTTGAGACAAAAGGTCTTACATTTCAGTCTGTCCACTGCGAATGTCTCAAATTCACTGAGAGAGATGTTTTCAAGAGGAGGCTGCCCGTAGAACTGCAGAGCGTGTCCGTAGAGCTCCGTCTGAGGGTTCGCATTGATCTTCCTTCTTCTGCCAGAGAACTGCATGGCTCCTGATGGTACGGGGAAACAACAACGTTTTTTAAAATCATACACAATCATGCATCCCCAGTTAAAAGGCCATGATGTAGTGACGGTTGGTATATTTGATGCAAGTATGATTTTTGATTTCGAGAATGCACGGTGTGAGCTTAAAGTAACAATCCATCCGTCCCTCACAGTGATGGCTGGAGCCTGTCCCAGCTGACCTGGGCGAGACAAGCCACAGGTTCATCACCTCAGAGACAAACGAGCATTCACTATCACACACCTACGGACAACTTAGAGTCACCAGTTAACCCATTAAGTCTTTGGACGCTTCCTGGTTTGAACCTCAGCTTCTTCTTGTGAGGCAGTGCTAACCACTGCATCGCCGTGCCGACCCTTAAAGTGACAAGTTCCTAAAAAATAAACAAGCTGCACAATACTTACACAGTACTCCATTTCTATGTATAACAGAGATGTTTGGTTTACACCAGTGAGCTGCTGTTTTGTAAATAAAACATGGTATACAACAGAAGAAGATTTAGGTGACTTTGACATATCATTTGCAATAAATAAATTAGCAATCCATTGATCCTGTCTGATCTGACAAGTCAGGTGATGCTGTGACAGAAACAAAAACACTGTCTGTTCAAGAAATAGCACCTTGTATAACTTCTAACTTATTACAAATGAGTTTAAATCTCCATAGACTTATCTTGTTTATAGATTATGTCAAGGGAGAAACAAAGATCAACACACAAGAGGCATTTTATACTTTTAAAAATATGTTTTTATCTGCAACAACCTGGCTAGCCTTTACTAAACTCGACATGGTCTATTATGACAGAGACCTGCTGGCTAGCTCGCGGTTTATTATGTTACAAAGGATGCAGCAGCCCTGTTAGTTAGAAGTGCAATTAAACACGGACTGTACCACCGAGGGAGGATTAATTAAACCCATAAAGAGACCGTTTCGCCAAAGGTAACACGGCTGTATCAATAGCACAAACTCAAGTGAACGACACATGTAGTCAACACAGCAGAGGTGGTAAAGCACTCTGCGGTAAACTAGCTAAAGCAACCGCAGGAGGTTATCACACGACATACCGAGACCGCTGGAACAACACTGAAGGTGTTATATTATCGATATGTTACCGGTTAGACTGTAACAGCAGCGTCTTCTCGGTTCAAGCCCGCCAAACAAAGTGGGCTGTTCAACAAACGCGGGTAAAACGATGACGCGCCGACTCAGGAAGAGAACGTCCGTCGTTAGCATGTGAGCGCTCGTTTAGCTGTCCAGCACGGCCCGCCACAGTCTCCAGTTCATGCCCACCTCTATGAACATTTAAGATAATGAAGACTTCCCTCTTTTGGTTGATGATTATAAACCAGTCGTGCAGCAGAAGGAGTTATGATTTAAAATAAGCCACGTCTTTTGTTTTATATGATGTCATTTTTATGTTGTTGTTGTTCCCCCCCCCCAGGTGCATCAGGAGCTTGTGAGGCCATCTGTGATTTATAACAAACGCACCCAGAAGTAGAGTGTTTTCAGACTGGAGTATTAAAGTAGCTACATATTTACTTCAAGACTCTGACTCTGAAATCTTTAACTAATTATCAAAGTTCTGGGAACAATCTGGAAAACTGTTAACTATTATCTCGGCTGTCTTGTTATTGAGCGCGAAGCACAAGAAATTGGTTATTGATACTTCTCAATAAATTCATAACAAACATTAAAATTGTCATTTTCACAGGGTACATGTTTTGTTTGGCAACGTATTTTCTTAATTTACCAATACAAAAGGTCTATTGAACAGTGAAGATTAAATAGACAGAGCCAAATTGATAATTCCAATTATGTTCTCCCTGTAATTAATTAGATAGATAGATAGATAGATAGATAGATAGATAGATAGATAGATAGATAGATAGATAGATAGATAGATAGATAGATAGGAAGCTTGATCCCGAAGGAAATGTAAGCATCCAGTAGCAGCATGCAAACATACATTAATCATACATTAGAATTAACCTATAACACAGTAACCATACGTTAAAATAAACCTGAAATCTAAATTTAACATTTTAATAGGATTTAAATATGTACAGAGGAATTAAAAATGTGCAGAGGAGGTAAACTTTAAAAGTTAAAAAAATGTGCAGAGGAAATAAACATTTGCACAGAAGATAAATATATAACTGTGTTAAGAAGTTAACCTGTGCTAAACATACAAAGAATATATAAAAATAGAAAGTGACTGTAGAAATAAAAATGTTTTACACAAAGTATAAGTTACAAAGTAACCTCATATGTATATAATTGTAATGTAATGTATAATAATTAAAGGAAATTAAACTGCATTTCCAGTGAGTATCTGACTGACTGAGAGTAGAAGTAGGCCGTCAGACCTCAATGTGTTTTTCCCTTGGCCACTGAGATAAAACACACTTTATAAAATATATGGTAATTGTGGATAAATTATTAAGATTAGTAAGGAGTTATAGATGACATTAGAAGGACACATTTCCCCAAGAATCTCAAGCTAAGACATCTAGAGAAGAAAAAGGATGAAGAGTGGAAATAAGCATGGATTTTAAAGAAGGAGTGGGAAGAAGAGAGGATAATAAGAATAATCTTCATTTGCTGTACACCCATTTAAAAAAACTTTTTTTAGATAGATCTTTTGATCTTTTGAGATCTTTTGATAGATCTCACTGTTTATTCTGTTCATTCTGTTTATACTGCTGTATTTTCTATATTTATACGGTTTATATCTTTTAGATTTGCCATAATTTTCTCAGATATCTTTTAACTTGTATATATTTTTTGTATTTTATATTTCACGTTTATTGCCCTTTGCACTAGGGATATGAGGGAAACACTATTTCAGTTCTCTGTATGTCCTGTACATATGGCAGCACTGACAATAAAGTTGACTTGACTTGAACATTTTGTTCATACAGGACTAAACACCACATTATTTAAAATAAGATGTGTTTTTTTGCAAACAAGAATAAACTTTATAACCTGTAATGATTAACTGTCAAAGAGATTTGGGAGTATATAATAATAATAATAATACATTTTATTTCATAGGCGCCTTTCTGTCACCCCAGGACACCTTACAATAAATCAAAGTAGACAACAAATAACAGAAACAAACAAAAAGAAACATAGAGTATATCAGATTACAAGAATACAACATTAGAAACAGGTTAAAACAGGACAATGCAATTAAATAAAATGGAAATGGCTAATTTAAACAGGTGGGTTTTAAGTGCAGACTTGAATTGTGAGAGTGAGACATCTGCTTACTAAACCAAACATGTCACCCAATAGAAAGTGAATGTCTATTCTTGTTTTTTTTTATTATCTGAGGAGGAAACATTTGACTGAGAGGATGGGGCAGCTGTTATATTATATTACTATACATCTACAGCTGGTGGAGGTAATGCGCCATTTCGTCGTTTGCCAATGGGAGGAGAAGAAAACACGACGGAGAAGAAACGAGGACGAAGCTTCTCTTGCGCCGCGCACTCTTTGACTCCGCTGCCTAGCAACAAACATTAGCGAGCTAGCCAGTTGCCTGGTTAGCCACTCTCATGCGCAACGTAGCTGGGACGTAGGCTCGCAGTGGATAGATAGCAATGCATTTCCATCCCGTAAATGTCACAGATTTCACTCAGTCACCGACATTAGTTCAACTTTAACGTGGCGTTTTGAAGCGGAGGACACCCTGTCCGTGGAGGCAGTGTCTCAGAGATCATTGACGGACGGAGGAGAAGCTGCTTTTCTCTGTGGAAAGTGGCTAACCTTAGCTAAGTAACCTTAGCAGCAGAGTCACTAGCGTCTCCTCTTGCCACAGAGAGAAGGGCTGTGGAGGGAGGCTGGAGATATGTGATTGTGGGTTAGCCGGCTGGTTAGCTCATCTAATGTTGGCGGACACCGGATGAGCTGAAACGTGATTTTTTTTTCTCCCTCAGGTAAGAAATCGCACCACTCAGTGAGTTTACGAGCGTGATCATCCTCCCTCACCCTCAAGTCAGCTTTGACGGGCTGCACAAGCAGCTGTTTGCACCCTGCTGCCAGCTGTTCAACAGGTCATACATCGACCAAAGGCAATTGAGATTTGAGGGAATAAAGCAGAATAAAAAAAGTTGATTACACACCCTATCCTTAGTCACACTTTGTAAACACCACCCACAGCAACAGAAAGACTTAAACAGAAAGGAGTGGTTACATGTCATGGGATTATAAATATTTGAAATATTGGCTCTAAAACACTGGCTTTAACTGTGGCCCGCCTTGAGGCCTGGGCCAAGTCACAGTGAGTCTGTGAAGATGACTCACTGTCTAGGAAGGGAGCTAGTCAGTTATATGTGCATTAATACTAATAATACTGCTGTCTAAAATATGTGCAGCACTGTATGTATAAATGTTTATGATCTCTTTATAGGCAGAAAAATATCATGATAACCAGAATAAGATGGAAAATTACCTGGAGTTGATAGACACACTCTCTTTATTGTGGGACAAGTCTGAGTTGTAGAAGCTTCAAGGCATAAATCAATTCAATTCAATAAGTTTATATTGTTCTCGGAAGGCAATTCTGCTGCAGCATAATACATGAGTACAGCATCAGACAATAAATGATCATTCCTAATTCATTGCCCAAACTTATTAACAAACCGAACAGCATGATATGGGAAATTAAAGGTCCAGTGTGTAAAATTTGGGACTTTTTATTTTCAGAATGAGACAGACATGGACTATAATATTCATAACTAGGTTTACATGCATGTACAATCACCTGAAAATAAGAATCTTTTTGTTTTTGTTACTTAAAAAAATGATCCATTTATAGCTACAGCGGGAGCGGGTCCTCTTCCATGTAGGCCGCCATGTTGAAACGTCATGTTTATACAGTAGCCCAGAACAGACAAACTAAATACTGACTCTAGACAGGGCCTTTTTAAGTGTTGTTTCTCCTTTACCCTAGGTAGGCGAGGGTGATGTGAGGAGATTGCAAAGTAGAAAATAAATAAAAATGTCAGACTTTCTAAGAGAAGTTGTCAACTCTTGAGTTATAAGGGTGCATAGCCAGCTTCATAATCGCTCACTTTGACTTTGACAAACTCGAACAACACACCTAGAAATGATTACACTGAGAGATGCGAGGACTGCCAATGTGTAACTCTGCTTGAGAATTAAAGTTGAATGAAAGAAGGAGGTCTTTAGTCTTTATTTAACGTGAGTTACATGAGTTTAATCTAACATCAGGTGTAGGTTGAGCTGTAAACTCAAATATAAAACTTCTCACCAAAAGAGCGTTCAAATAAAGAGCTGTTTATTTTAAGCCATGTTAGAACAACTGCTGCGTCATGCAGCTCAATTATAGTTGATAATAATATCTTCTACTGCGACGCATATTGTGACTCAAATCCAGACTGGCTGTTGGACACCACAGTCACACAGTAGGTTGTCAGTGTCCACTGGGAACAGCTTTCCCACAATATGTTGTTTAGCGTTGCACTCGGCAGCTACGCGCATAAAACCGTGGACGAGTTGCCAGTTGCTATGTGGAGTCTGCTGCTTGCGGTGCTAATGGAAGAATAAACACATTGTGGAGTCGCCACGAACAACCTACTTGTGAAATTTACAACGCTCAGGCTTGTTCAACGCGAGCACGTACAGTATGGTGGTTTGAAGGAAAATTCCAGTCGCTGTGCATAGAAAGCCCTTGACTACACTGCACTGCCTCAGATTTTAGTTGTGTGATAGAAAGTTATTCAATTTTAAATTTGTAAATAAACATTTTTGCAACCCTGTTATCACTAGATCTGACTGTCATTTAATAAAAGTTGACTTCTTGCTTCTTGTACAACAAATCAACTACATAACTAACAACTATAGTAAAAGTAACAAACCTTAAATATGTTTAATGTTACTACTAGACTCTACAGACAGGTTTCAAATATAAACCATAAAACCATCAGGATGTGTTACATCACAAGACAATATTTGAGTTGATCTCATGTTCGTCTTGGTGCGTTTTAATGACATTATCTACACATTCATGTTTTGTTTATTTTACACATTCAGGTGGTATATGTGTCCGTGTCACATCCCTGAAACTACCCAGGCAGAGTGGAACTGAAAAAAACAGCCCAACCATGTTGGAGGAGGACATGGAAGTGGCCATCAAGGTGGTCGTGGTCGGCAACGGAGCTGTCGGCAAGTCCAGCATGATCCAGCGTTACTGCAAAGGCATCTTCACTAAGGACTACAAAAAGACCATTGGAGTGGACTTTCTGGAAAGGCAGATACTGTGAGCAACTTAAGAAACTAAGCTCCTTTAATGTTACTGCAGCTCACCACTAAAGATTTAATGATGATCTTAAGATGTGCATATTGATGAATATCGGATCCTGTGACTTTGGAGTGACCAGGAAAATCTCTTTTTGCGTAACAAATGTTTAAATTATATATCAAAACATTCTTAAATGAATTTACTGAGGAAAGATAAAAACTTTTTTCACCAGATTCAAGTCATACAAGTGCAGATTTGTCTTGTTCATAAGAAAAACTAGGGTAGCTGAGTCGGATATTATTATGACTGTAGAGAAATGACAACACGATTTTCTTGCTCACTGTCTTAGTGTGAATGATGAAGAGGTTCGACTAATGCTGTGGGACACTGCTGGGCAGGAGGAGTTTGACGCTATCACCAAGGCCTACTACCGTGGTAAGACCCACCTGCCACTGTGACAAATATAACACTGCTGCTTTGGGCCAGTGACCTCCCTGACCACTGAGGTTAAGTTTTTATTTGGTTTGGTTTACACGGTTGACGGGCAGTGCGCCGTTCAACCAAAGCACATGCACGCTGCACTCGAGCATATCTGTTCTGAAGTTGACCTAATGTTTGTGTATCATGCGTTTTTCATTTTAAAATGAATGAACAACTTGACCTATTGGTGTGTTGTCTTGCATTCCAGGTGCCCAAGCATGTGTGCTAGTTTTCTCAACCACCGACAGGGAGTCGTTTCAGTCTATTGACAGCTGGAGGGAGAAGGTGGAAGCAGAGGTCGGAGATATTCCCACAGTTCTAGTGCAGAACAAAATCGACCTGCTGGAAGAGACTGTTATAAAAAGGTGAGTAATAGTTTATTTTCTGGAGCATTAAAAGACAAATAGTAATGACTGTAAATGTAAGGAAAGCAGTATAATTTACCATGCATTCAAGACGTTTTGTATTTTCTTTACCTGCGTTGCAGTGAGGAGGCAGAAGCTTTGGCTAAAAGACTGAAGCTGAGATTTTATCGTGCTTCAGTAAAAGAGGACCTTAATGTCAATGAGGGTGGGTTACGGACAACCGGTCTAAATGTATACAAGTCATCCAGTCTTGTTCTGGGTGTTACTGTTGTAACATTTCTGCCTCTTCTTTCTTTTTAGTTTTTAAGTACTTAGCTGAGAAGTATCTTCAGCGACTCAAACAGCAAACAGCAGAAGAGACGGAGGTGGTCCATACAACAAGCAATAAAATAGGTAAGCAATGTTTCCCTACGTCACCTTTTTTAAGTTTCATTTCTTTGTGTGGTAACATTCCTCATAATTTGTATTTTCCCAAAGGTGTTTTTAATACCACAAGTAGTAATGTCTGCAACCAGAGCTCCAGCAACGGCAGAGAAATCATCACTTTGCGACCTAACAAACAAAGGACCAAGAAGAGTAAAAATCCTTTTGGAAGCTGCAGCCTACTCTAGATAAAGTCACCTTAGTGACTGACTGTTGTTTCTGAGAATAGGTTGGTCATTCTTGTAGTCACACTTAGAGACCAAAGCCCATACAGACTCTATACTACTTTAATAGGTTTAATGTGACTTCTAAGTTGTTTTTCTGCACATTGATGATTGAATTTCCTTTGATTCAGCCTTGGGTCTCTGTGAACGATCTGTCGACGTTTCTACTCACGTGTCTCCTCCTTGTGGTTGCCTTAAGTAACAGCAACAGCTGCAGCTACAGCGCATGCATGTTGTGTCATTAGTTTAATGACACCCAAAAAAATGAAGAGGAAAAAAAAAAAAGAAGGTTTTTACAGTCACCCAATTCTTGTTTTTGACATTTCAACTGTGCAATATGTTTGCATGTATTGTAGAAGATACACAGATTATTTTGTACCATATTTTTATAGTCTGTCAACAGAATATGGTTCAAACTATACTGTTTATCGTGGACAAAACGCTATCGAACCCAGAGTTAATTCTCTGTGCAGAAGTATTTTTGTACAACAGTGTTGAGTGATATTTTCACTGAGGTGTTAACATAGTGCCAAATTTCCTCTTTCTGAGCTGTGGTTAAATATTAATACTGCAGTGATATGGATGTAACATGAAATTAGCAGAATGTGCTCCTATGTATAACCAAATATCAATAACCATTGACACAAAATAGTCCTCTATATGTCTGCTTACACTCTACTTATCTACAGATTTGTTAACCAAATTGTAAGAATTTCGCAAAGTCTATGAGTTTGTGAATTAATGAAACTCTTTGAGTCATCGCACATGACACAGTTATAGCACTATGTTTTTGATTGCAGTTTACATTTTGCATATTTCATGTTTAATAGCGCTTTTCTTTCAGTTTGGTACAGCTTTGAGTGACTGATTGTTCAGCCTCAGAGTGAATACGTTTCAGTACCTGTATTCATAGTTCTAACATTTCAAACACTAAACATGGTACAAGATTTTGGTTTATATTTTTCTTTTGTTCAGCTTCTGTAGCATCTAATTCAATCTCTATTTTGTAAATATCATTCTCCACCTTTATGATGAAGGGGGGGAGGGATGAAAAGGAGTGGGATCAGAAAGTTGAAAAAGGCTAAAAGCTCACTGCTCAGTGGTGTCTGTCCCTGTGGTAGAAAGTCTTGCTGTCTGAAGGTACAAAAACTTGACCACCAGGACCAAGATATTTTGCTTGTGTGTAACTGAATATGCAAGAAAATTGAGTTTCTTCTCACTCCATGAGGGTACTCGAACTCCCAAACACTCAACACTCATACAGCTAGCTGGAGCTGTATGTCATTGCCTTGTCTGCATTGAGCCTTTTTAATAGATTGAAAGACATTGGTTTACCAAGCACAAAGAATTGTGGAAAAGTCAAAAATTCTGACCATTTCCTGAATAATAAAACAAATCAAAGTATTATACATCAAATTATAATACACAGGACATGTGGGAATACATCTGCATGCATGTTTTGGTCTTTTTAAAAACATTTTTAGATCTCTGTCGGGAGCCTTTCCCAGATTTAAATGAACTTGATTCCCAAGAAGTTGAAACAGGACTGAATTCTTCATTTTTTCACGTCATAGTTTGTTGTGAAAACCCCAACAGGTGCTTAAAATGTGTTCCAGCTACACTAAGATTGTGTCACATTTCAAGCTTTCTCATTTGGTTGTGCTGTCTTAGGAAAAAAAAAAAAAGAAAAGGAAAAAAAAAGCGTGGCATAGCTGTGCATGCATCAGTGACTGCCCAACCATGGTTGCAATGCCACAATGCCTTGTCCATGTTTACATTCTCCACCACTGACCAGCAGTAAGCGTTTTAATCCCTAGTCTTACTGTTCGTTTAAAAATTGCCTGCACACTAAATCTGTAAATAATTCTTCCTCAGACTTTCTCTTATTTGTAACATTGTGTTTACTTTGCTTTGTGACTGAATGAATTTAGCGCACTTTATCATTAAGATGGCATATAATCTTCAAGAACCATAAGTTAAAACTAACCATACTTATGTGCTGTCACTCAGGTGTTGTAATAATCTGTGTCTTACTGTTACTACTACTTTTTCACACATGACTTCATAAAACAAATTTTACACATTTAGATAGACAAACCGACATATGTACGCTTTCAGTCTGACAAAAACAATACTCTCTGTTGGATTTTTTTGTTTTAACAGTTAAAAATGTATCACAACTTGAGGTGTGCACCTGATGTTCTGTTTGGTGGGGAAAGTTGCTGGTAATCTTACATAAATAAAACTTTTCTTTTTCTCTTGGGAATCCAGTGTGTTATTTCAAATGACAATAACCTTCTGCCAGTACAGTCCTTAAACCAAAACTTAAACACACTTTGTCTGGGTGCATTTGGTCAATAGAGTCACTAAAAGATGTGTGCCTGTAACAGTCTTCACATGAATAAAAAAACAAAAACAAAGACTGGTGTAGAATATCAGACTTAACTCAAAACAATCTTAACCCAAGGTCCACTTACAAACTTTTTCCAGAGCTCTCAACCACAAGTCCATCCACTGAGGAAGATGTAATGGGTTGACTTTATTGTCAAGCATACCAAGACGATTACAGCTGACTGGCATGCAGGGTTTGTTAGTAATGGATTATGCATTTCTTAGAGAAAGGCTACACTTTGTTTTGGACCTGGTAGGAGATAAAAAGTGATGAGTCCAGATGGGAGATTTGAAAGATCTTCCAAAACGGACTTCCATTCCTTTCATTCCACTTAACTTTAGAAATGTCCAAAATGAAAACGAATAAGAAAAAATATGATATGAGGTACAATATTTTCAGTGTTTGATTAAAAAATATGATATGAGGTACAATATTTTCAGTGTTTGATTTTGAAGTAATCCAGTTTTTTAGTAATCTTATGTATTACAGGACAAAAACTACCACACACATAGATACATACATTTCAAAGTAATCTGATCCACATCCTTTTGCATGTGACCATTGCCTTGTTGACATTGTTGCTTTGTCTATAGCTTCATACAGTGAGTGATTGGCTGGGTCTCTGTTTTAAAATATCCTAGGATGCCAAATACTAAATGAATAAATAAAGTTACCTGCTTCATCTACCATATTTCTGTGTAAGTCTTTGTGCAAGCAAATGAATGCATATGTTTCTAAACGATGTAAACAACTTTTTATTTACTTCTTTTTGACACGTAATCTTAACATAAAAACAGCTTTGTGCAAAAATGAACTATAACCCACAGCATTACGTGATTTGTGTTGTGTAGAGGTAGTGTATGCACATCTTAAATCCTCATCAAGTGTCAGATTAGACAATGAAACAGAAAAAGATACTTCTGCATTAGATTTATTGTTTGTCGAGCACCAGATTTCCAATTAAACTGACAGAACATCCATTAGTGCATATACCATAGTATCTTTTTCTGTCTTACTTAAGTGCATATGTGAACACACATTGTGTACTGGCTAAACAATTCATATAAAGCATTATCCTTTGAAGGTAACACTGTTTGTAGAACACTGTAAGTGTCCTTCAGGGACAATGGATTTGTTGTATTTTTGGCCCTAAGGTTTAGTATCACCATGATCTTCCCATAATAATTCATTTGCTGCTACATATAGAGACCTTCATTGGGTAAGTACAGGACTACAACAGCTCTTAGTGGTTAGTGGTATTAAAGACATATTTTATATTTTAGTGGTGAGCCTCATTGGCAGCCATTGGCTTTGGGTTCCTCCAGTTTTTGGTGATCCATAATCTTGATGTTCTTCTCAGCATTTTCAACGTTCCTCAACAAAGTCTCCAGTCTACGCTTGATGTTCTTCTGATCCTCCAGAGCACAGCTGATCACTATGGCCTGAAACTTTTGGTCGATGGGGACTGGTGGGGCCTCAGTCACACAGGCCGCGTGCAGGGCCTGCAGCCGCTGTCGGCCGCCTTCCATGTCATCCAGTAACTTTTTCACCATTTCATCAATTATGGACGTGGCCTTACGCAGCGCATCCTCCTGCTGGGAATTTCTGATTGTGCCAACAGAGATCTCCACAGTCAGCGTGCGACCCAAGAGACGGTTTGCAGTTAATTCTAACTCTTCTCTCTCCCCTAGAAAAATAGAAAAGGAGATCAACGCTGCATCTTTAAAGAACAGAGTGTGTGCTCCTCTCCCGTGCTACAAGCAAAGACATGCAGCTCAGGTGAACATACTAATGCATGGTGGATCCTTTAGCCTAAATTTGATGCTATTTAATCCAGCTGGGCCTTCAAATATACTACTCTACTCTATACTACTCTGTTAATATCGTACTCTTTATGTATCTGACAAAACAAAACTGAAGCATTAAACTGTTTATTGTTATTTCATCACACAAATACACAAGAATACACACAAACTATACATATACATTATAAATGTTCACAATGGTGGTGTTTAAAGCAGAATTACTGCACTACTATGTACGGTGTGTGGCAGTGATGATTACTGTATTGATGTAAGGTGGACATAACTGATGAGGTATGAAAAATGGGATCTTTGTATTCGATAATAATTTGCATATAATCAATTATGGTACTTGGATTAAAACAAACTCTTTGTTTCTTTGAGCTGGGCTCATGCAAACTTCTGCTCTGGGGTGGGGTTTAAAAACGGATAAACTGGTTTAAAATCAGGTTGCCTCATTTTTCAAATCCCCTGAGGTTCTCTAACAAAAACACCCAGCTATCATCCCAGAGCATAACCTCATCGGATCACAATGTTACAGAGAAATCAGATCGGCAGCAGCAGAAATCATGGATTACAAACCTGAGCCCTGTACAAACACACTCTGTAATAGGTTTTCCTGTCATGTATAAGTCGGGTTGTGAGTCTCAGCAGCCTCACCGTCACAGATGTTCCGCATCTCCTGTCCATTCTGAATGGATTGAATCATTTCCAGGATGCACTCCCTTTCCTGCTCCATGGCCGATGCAGCTTCGCGTAAACTCTCCACCCTGACAGAGACAACAAAACATGATCTCAGACATCCTTTCTCTGCAAAAACAACGACCTGATATAAAGTCAAAAGGACTGATAACACCTAATCCACTTGTTAGGAGTAGTGTAGAGATGTGCTGTAGTGATTCTATCAGGTTTAGATGCTCACTTATTGTATTTACGCAAAGCTCTTTAAAAAAAAAAAAAATTAGTTACGTGATCAGCTGCAGCTTTTTCTAGTTACAAATATATTTATATTGTGGCCTATAATAAAAAAAGTAAGCAGCCATGGAAATCACTAAGAATAATGCGTTAACACCCCATCAAGTCTGCTGTATATGCAGCACATGCTGAGGCCTGTTACTCCACTGTACCTCATTTCCAGCTGATCCAAACTTTCCAGAAGTCGTCCGGAGCGGTCAGCCATGGACAGGGTCCTGCTGAACTTTGCGCACTGAGCGTCGCTCATTTTCGCCTGTATTTTCGCTTGAGCCATGATGATGATGATGGTGATGAATGATTATTGTTTTGATCCGTCCCGGATAGAAGTCCTTCCCGTGTGTGATCAGCAGTGTGAGCTGTTCAGCTGACTGTACTGTGGCTGCTCCGGCTGCAGCGGCGCTCCAGGGAGAACATTTCCAAACATGGGCTGCGACTTCCTTCACTCAGTCCTCGAGAAATTTCCCGAGGAGCCCAGAACAGTGGTTCTCAATGGCAGGTCCGAGGACCCTCTACAGGTCCCCAGAAATACACATTTCCAGACCCTACAAGTGACTCTTTTTTTTATTTCAATATTTAACAAATATCTACAGGTGAGTTTTTAGTCTAAAATCTTACTTAAAAACAAAAAATACAGTACTCATGATAAGAACCTGTGGGACCCTGGTTTAAAGTGAACTCTAGATGGCTGTTTTTTATTTGAACTGGTTAATTTTTAACATAACTGGCAAATAAGATAAAAGAACAAAAAGTCCTACAAGGGCAAGACACCTGTCAATATTAGACAGAGCAATAGAAATGAACAGAATAAAAATTGAATATAGAAACTGTGTTGTGTAATATAAGAGATAACGTACCAGTACCTGTTCAAATCTGACTGTAAGTCTGGGTGAAGTTCTTCATGCCATAAAACTTCTATTAATGACTAGAATATAAGGAAGATTGTGTATTTTATGCACACCCAGATCTCTGTCTTCACATCTAAATGTAAATCCTGACAAGTTTAGTCTATCCACATTCTCCTCTGAAGTTGCAGTTAGATGGTAGCTGACAAATTCTACGACCAGGAAGAGTCCACTCCCAATTAACTTGTTCCATGCACATAAACACTCAGTGTTTACCACCCAGGCAACAACTCAAACTGTTTCAGCATACTATAATTTTTTTCAGTATCAGATTGACCTGTAATGAAATTTGTAAGAATCACAAATTATAAAATGACCCTAACCCTGATGACTATAAGGATGTGAACAAAATAGCAAATGAAACCTATTTTTTTCAAATGCATGTAGATCCCAGTTACAAAGGCACATCTGAATGTCAATTTGCAGTGTGACTCAACTTTAAAAAGAATTTGGTGTGCAGGAAAGACTGAAACTTTTCTTCATACAAAGGGTGAGCCTACTCCGTACGGTGCATACAATACACTGGATTTTAAGTCTGCAATGAGACCAGAGACGGCAACCTGAGACAGTTAGCACTGTGGTCACAAGTTCAGCATTTTGCAGTGTCATCGATGCCATCTATAGCATGTGTCGACACACCAAAGGACTATGTATAAATTTACAGCCACAAACCAACCTTCCAAAACATGGGATGTGCCAACAATAGTACGATGAATATATTGACTTTATTATACAGTTAGAAAATGATTTAGAACAGAGCAAAGTAAAAGAGCAACAAACATTTATTTAGTATATTATGAACAGAAATACTGGTACAAAACATTTCAACATAATGTTTGATAAACATCGTGTCACATCATGCCTTAAAACTCCAGGAGACTTCTTTGAAGAGCTTCTTCCAACTCTATAAATAAATAATAAAAAAAACAGGACATTAAAGGTCAAAGTATACAGCAAGTTAAAATAACAGAACAAATAATATTTCTTTCCTACTGGCAACATACAAGGGAAGTCTATTAGACTATATTCTCTGCAGTAAAATGGAATCAATGTATGATCTTTATAATTCAGTCATAATGTAAAATTCACAAGTTATAAACGTTTCTCTGGTGAAACAAGGATTACCTGCTTTGTCATATAAACACGTACCTGCTGACTCTCTTGCTTCGTCTGCACTCACAGACATTACATCATCAGATTCATCTGTAACGCAACACAAAAAAATGATACAATAATAAAATCAGTACTTATTGACACCCAGATACTATTCCTTATGAAAACAATATGGCATTATACATGTATATTATGTATTTGTAAGGCATTTCACAATATTTTCAATTTGCAGATCTAATCCAATATACCTAGTCTTAATTTAAATAGTAGTTGAGCCACAGTGAAATAATAGATAATAAATAGTTTCATGTTTGAAAAGCTGGAAAAAAATCTGATGTGACGTAATATACAGCAGCTCCTATATGTGTCTTGGGATTAATTTAATTTAAATCGACTCTAGTGGAGAGATGATTTCACCAAATTCTTCCAAATGATATTCCCTCATTTGGTGTTTTAATGATGATGGAGATGTAGTCAGACGAGATATACAGATAGACTTGCAGTAGCCCTTCCCTCTGAGCATAACAGAGCCAACGGAGGCCTTCACTGCTCCGTTCTTCTGGTGTGCGCCACACATGCACTCGCCCATTTATCGAAAATACAGTGTAGGAGGACTCATCTCCGTAAACCAGTGCCTATGGTTTTTGCATGACTGAACACTCAAATGTACTTTCATCTTTGTAATGAGGGATCCATGCGCTGAAGCCGAACGGATATTATATCAGTCTGTATGTGATCGTTCTCGCTGACAGTGGGATCACATACTCAGTCACCCGTGGAGGAGTTGCTCTTCTGTTTTTCCTTTCGTAGTGCACTAATGCATGAGCACCACAATCATCAAATGGGCTGTTGACCACAGTTTCCGACCCCCATTTACTGGTGCCTTTCCCACAGATTAATGCAGGTCTCACGTTAGTCACTATTCCTATTGAAACAGCAGCCAGTTGAGCAGACTTCATGACTGAAGCTCCTGCCATCTGCTTAACAAAGACCCCCCTCTCACAATCACTTAGATCTTTTTCTCTTTACACAAAATCAGAATGAACTCGTCCCGCTAAGTATTTTCATACAGGCCACAGAGAATGATTGGATGTTAATTGCTTAACTGTACCATGCAGTGCACCTGTGTGGAAGCATCTGCATGTATGTCTTCACACTCAATCATTCTGTCGTTTCCTTTATCTGTATTTACAATCTGCATATTATCTATTTTTCTATGTGGCAGTTGGTGCTTATGTATTTTTAATGCTTACTTTCATGTTCTTCGCTCTCTTTGTTGGCCTGATCCATGTTCAAAAACTTCACCAGCGTCTCATCTTCGATCTCTGAAATGACAACATGAAAAAAATATGAAATGCTGTATACGAACATAGATAATAAACTTAAAAAAAACTAAACTGATTTACCATTCGCGTCTGGTTTGATCTCCACAGCATTGACTATTTTTACAGCAGTGAGTTCTGCTTTGATGCTTTTACTGCAGGTCCTGGAGCTCACACAAGGTTCCAGGGGACAGTGTTGGGAATGATAGTGTTTATGGAAACTTGGTACGCCAGTAAAACTCTCCAGGCAAACTTTGCATTCCACGTCAAAGGTCTTGTCCAGGTTTAGAGCTGGGTGTTTGGTGTGGACATGTGTCTTTATTTGTGCATAGGAAGGCACAGATACAGAACAAGGAGCACATGTATACTGACATTTTCCTTCAGAGGACAGATCTCTCATGCATTGTGTGTATGTAGATTTAATTTCCTCTTTGCTCTTTTCTGAACCCATGCATGGGCATGAAGGGTGACTGGTGCTCTCAACAACAGTAGGCTCAACAACGTTATCATCCATACAGTAGTAGTCCTTACTGTGAAGACTCTTGTAGTGCTCCAGGAACTCGCCCTCGGATTCAAACTGCATGCTGTCGCAGAGGCCACAGAAGTGGGAGCTCTTTATCTGCCCGTCGTGCTCATTCATACAATGTCTGCGCACAGTGGACTCTTTGAAGAACTTCTGCGGGCAGTGTCCACAGATGAATCTCTGGAAGCTGTGACCGCTCACGTCACTGCAGTGCCTGTAGACGTCCTTTTCTGAGTCAAAGACGTCCTCGCACATCCTGCACATCCAGGTCCGCTGTGCTTTTAAAGAAGCGATCTCTACTGTGTTCTGCTGCACTGCAGACTTTGTGTAGGGTGAATGTAGGGTGCTGGTGGACGGCTTGGCATCTCTGACTGCGGCAAGCTCTTCAGGCACTTCTTGTTCAATAAAGTAGGTGTGTCCACTGTGATCTTCGGACACATGCGATAGGATATCTTCGTACCGAGGCATTTCCACCTTGCACTTGCGGCAGTAGAACAGGAAGTTGGAAAGATGAGCTCCCCCATGGAAGCGGCTCATATGCAGGCGGGTAATTGAGGACTCTCCCATGTGTTTGCCGCAAACGCCACACTGATGGAAAATCTGGTTCACTGCCAAGAGATGCATTTTGGCTGCAGCCTCCTCTGAGAACTGTAGACCACACTCGCAGCACCACGCTGTTTTTGAGTTTCTGCTAGTGCTGTCTTTCACACTTTGACTTAGTCTCTTTCGTTTGGCTGGAAATTCTTCGTCATTGCTCCTCTTCTTGTTTCTTTTGTGAAAAGGCATTTCAGGGCCGGTGGACTGTCTTTTCCCCAGTGCATCTCCAGCCCCCGATGTGTGTTGAATTTCACTAAACCTGCAGTACTGAAGGACTGCTTTCTCCATTGTTTGGTTGACCTCAACGTCGTGCTGGGTCGATTCTTTGTGTCTCTCGATTTCAGTTTGGCTGAGGAAGATTATACAGCAGAGGGAGCACTGCCCTCGCACTTGGAGCTGTTTCATTACCTGCGTTACTGTTTTATCGGCCTTGGCCACTGCACAGCCCTGTCTGCAGTGCACACTGTAAAAAATAAAGTAAAAATCTGTTTTAAAAAAAACACATGAACAAAATCTGTGTCTGCTATACAAACAAAGAATATCAAAGACATTGATGCATGCACGTGTAATGAATGATCACAATAATACTTACTTAAAGTGAGCCTGAGCTGCCTGATGTGAGGTCAGTACTTTGTGACATAAAGAGCATCGGACGCTGAATGTTGCATCCTTGCACAAAGTGATGAGACGATTCTTCACATACTGTGGGATGGGAACTGGTAACGCTCTTCCTTTGGTTTCTTTAACAAGAGGAGAAAAGTAAAAGATTCACATAATCTTCCTCATATAATATTTCCTGAGCGCTTTCTTTAATTCAATTCAATTGTTGTTCAAACTGTTCAAAACAAAGGTTACCATTCATGACGAGTGACTCTGTGAAGTGATTACTGGCTGCCATGTGCTGCAGACACTCATCACGGAGGTTGAAGAAAAGGTAGCACGAAGGACAGGCAAAACACACGATTCGTTGATAGGTCTGAGTGATGCTGTGACTGCCGGGAGTAGGTGAGGACACCTGGGAACCAAAACAACAGAACTGAAACTCCTGCCTCCTCAAAATAATTTGAACACATAGCACAGTCAGAAAAGTGCATAAACCTTAGACTCCAGATGTTGCTTCCACGCTTCTTTAGTCTGAAAATGTTGACCACAGGCAGCACAGGCAAACAGCTCAGATGGACATCCTTTAAGTTTGATGGTTGGGTCACAAGGTGAGTGATCAAACCTACACACAAGATATTTTTTATTGCAAAATATGCCATGTTTATACTTCATGGTTCAAAGCGGTATTGTAGCTACACGGAAATGAACAGAAAAGAATTACCTTTTTAAGTGTCCCTCAAGCAGGGACGCATTTTCATAAACTCGACCGCAGTTAATTACCGGACAAGTGTGTTTAGTTGAACTCTTTATGGGGAAAGGAGCAGATCTGCGTCTTCGTCCAAAACCACCACTAATTGTTCCAGGTTGAACACCTGAATAAAACACAATATAGTGCAACTATAAAACACACTATAATGTGTTGCACAGAGTGAGTCAGTAAATACGGCCTCTCAAACAGCGCCGTAAAAGGTGCGTGTGTGAATGCCTATTACAAAATGATGCATTAATCATCTCCTTTGACGAAAGTAGATCATTGCACAAATGGTTCACTGGTAAAATATAAAACAGCTCATGTCAGAGTCATGCTTTTAAAGTGTCAGTGATGTCAGTGATTATGCAACAGATCTGATTCAGATTAAAACAAGTACCTGGCATCTTTAACCACATGTCCACACAGCGCTTTGCTTCCTGGTTAATTCCATTTGTCGAACTAAAAGCCAGCTCCTGCTGTCCATGAGCTTTCTGTAAGATTTGCTTCTCCTGGAAAAAACATGACATGAGACACAAT
This sequence comes from Larimichthys crocea, assembly GCF_000972845.2. Taxonomy (NCBI): domain Eukaryota; kingdom Metazoa; phylum Chordata; class Actinopteri; family Sciaenidae; genus Larimichthys; species Larimichthys crocea. The sequence goes on from NC_040013.1 coordinate 14,249,836, forward strand.
GAGACCACTATCTTTTTACACTGACCTTATGTGACTGTGTTCAGTATTAGATCTCTAGGTGTCAAACAGTGTAATGAATCTGTTGTTCATTGTAGATTGACGACCATTACGTTGATGTCACCTGTGACAAACAGCCACCTGTCTTCTGATGGACGTTCTCTCCCCAGTGATATTTTCCACCTCAGTGATATTTACAAAGCGGTTTTCAAACAGGTGGTGGTTACTTTCAACACAAATAGACACAGCCCTAGTAGAAAAACACACCCTTTTTTGCACCATGAACTGAAAGGCTTGCATGTTTAGATTTTGTGCTGTTAATGTGTATAATACCAGTGGGTCTATAATGTGACAATCTGCCAATAAAAACATCATCACCCCACATTTTTTTCCCTCCTCAGATTGACACTGATCTCATGAATGGCCTCTGCGGACTCTAAATGGCAGAAATCTGTTGTAGTGAATCTTTTGTAGAACATTAACCCATGCGTTGCTGTTTGTTGTCCTTCCCACAGGGTGGCACTGTTGCTACTACAACTGGCTTCACATGAATAAGCACTGAAGCTACAGGCTGGTTTACACTGCTAAGTATACAAATACATTTTTTTGCTTAATAAAATATCATGTATTAATATTGCAGCACTCTTGAGGTGAACATATTTTGATTAAAGGTAGATTCCACAGAATGCATAAGGCTTTAGCAGTGATAGATGTGAATGTTTGTGTGGGTCATCACAATACTTATTCCATATAATCCAAAAGTGGGAACTAAATATAAAAAAAACAACCTTTGCTTTTCTGTTCTTTTGTATTTTTGTGTGCAAAATGTAGAAACAGAGTAAAGACAATGGTCTGATATTGAAGCGCCTTACCTTGAATGCTCTACATTTATTTGCTCTTTCCTTTTTCTCTAGAGCGACCTGCTGCGCCAGCCTGTCCAGTGTAGACGTAACACGCGCTCTATGGCAGGTGATTTCATCTTCAAACTGCAGGAGAATAAGAGACATGAATTTCAGAAAACTCTTGACGGATATTCACACCATTTCATTTTTTTAAAAAGTCCTAATTAGCAACTCACCGTCCCTGCCCATGATGAACAGCCCTCATCATCCTCAGTATCACTCCGCAGATCAATACATTCCACTACTGGTCTGACAGGGCCCTCCTGAATCAAGTGTTATTTAATGTTATAAAACCATACCTACGTTTTTATTCACTTTAACGTGGCCATAAAAAGCTGAGTCTGCGGTCATACGATATAATGAGCAGCAGCTTATATTGTTTAGTGAATTAAATAGGAGATATTCGTGAATGAGGTCAGCAGAAAATTCTGCATGATTATCAGTATCGATATATTATTGCACAAAAAGTCCAGTCAATAAGTCAATGTCAGCAGAAATAAACCAAGCAGCTGATTATGTTCTCGCCTGACCTTATTTTTCTTTAAATGCATAAAGAGTACACGTGACTTACTGATACAAACTCCACATCTTCCACCTCATCTTCGTCTGCTTCAATTGGAGAAGACATTTCTCTGAGGAAAAACAGACTGGTGTCACTTTTGAAGCTGCAGCTTTAACTTTAAACATGCATGTGAGGGGAGGGGGTGTGTAACTAAGCCAGACAGACAAGTGTCAGTAACAGTACCCTCTGCAGCAGGCCTGCAGGCACGATATATATAGTCAAAATTAAGACATAATCTGTAGCTGTTTTTTTTTTTAAATACGCCCCATAAAATGATGGTTTGGTCATGAGCTACAGAGCGAAAATCTGTTGCAGGAAAATGGCGTCATTGTTGGCTACCCGTGTACAGTTCTCCTATCAAGTATACTGTGCTAGTATTCATAAGGTAATACTGCTGAAAAGACACGTGTTAATAAGGTAGTTCGAGAGACTTCGCGTCGATGCGAGGCTTGCATAAAGTTACAAAAACACGACTTACACCAGTGCAATATAGGTCACTTCCACTAAAGTCAAAACAACACATGCAAAATCCAACTGAGGACATCATTTCTTTCTCGCCACCCCGCTAGAGTGCTTCTTTTTAGTGCTGTCACCGGCGGGTGGAGGCTAAATTGCAGCAGTCTGTGCTCTCAAAACACTGTAGTTGTAATACAGCTCTCGGCCACCTGTGGCAGTACTGAGCAGCACTGTACCGTCCAAGCGAGGAAGAAGTTACGCGCCACAGTGGAAATTTCATGGGCTGCACTGAGTTTAAAATTAAGTTGCATGGATGTAAGTCCCATTTCTGCTATTTTACACACACACCTGACAACAACGCGATGTGTCCTAAACCAATGCTGAGCGGGTCATCAACCAGGTCCCTGGCAACTTTATTAGCAGCTAAATCCTGGGTGCTTCTCACTGATGGCACCAAAAGTCCGGTGTTACGGTTTAACGAGTGACCGTGTTAGCTGGCGACTTGCGTCTGTGGTTGTCCTAGTTACGACAGGTGTTGATGAAGAAGAAGTTGCGTAGCTGTCCTCGTTAACGCCTCTTCGCTTTTTTTGTTAATTAACGTTACAATGTCGTAACTACGACAACCATGGACGCATTCGGCTGAGGGTCGCCAGTTAACACGGTCGCTCGTTAAACCGAAACACCGGGCACAGAGCAAGCTAACCTTAGCTCTGACGTTTACGGTTGCAACGGCTTTGCCCCATTTGACCAACACGCTAAAGTTGTCCTTTGGGTTGACGTTAATAATATATGGTTAAAATCAAGCAGGTGAATGTCACATTACCTAACCTACTGCTCACTCTGTTGACTCCTCAGTTGATAGCGCGGTAGCTAGTAACAACACCCCAAATCAAAGTCCGCAGCTAGCTTGGTCTGCTACGTCATGTATAGTTGAAGGGCTCCTTTTTCTACACGGAGTGGGCCGTACGGGCGGGGTTACTGGTTGTGCAGGCAGAACAAACGCAAAAACAAACTCCGCCCGTCTGGTCTTATCCTGTCTTATAACTATAACTAACTATAACTCTGTTTCTACTTTAGTTCAAATGTTGTAATCATTCAAATGTATACATCAGAAAGTGCATGCAGTACCCGACAGCACCTTCTCATTCAGTGTTATTTCATAGTTTTTTTTATGTCTTCAGTTTTTATCCATAATATAAAAAGAAATTAAATAAACATTGAACAAGGAGTTGTGTCACTGTACATGAACAACATATCTAGGTGGGATATATAGAACATATCGGTATATGTCACATATTGTGTGACACTGCTTTGATGCTCACATATAATGGTGCACTATATTTTTATGTAAATTTAATGCAACATGCAACATGCATGTGCGTCCTTGCAGAAGTAATAACAGTATGTGTACACATGTGTATTAGTGATCTTTGTACATAAGTGACTTGTGATAACATTTATGTTTTGACTGTCCACCTTTTAAAACAAAACATTAACGCCTGTGAGTAATTCAACCCAAACTTCTTTCATTAGGTTTCATAATCTTCTTGGGTGTAGGGCTGAAACACACAGAGATGACGAGGATTCAAACCAAGACTCCTAAAAGAAGCAATGGTAAGTGCATATATGAGATACTGCAGCCCCATGCAGGTGTCTAGCTCCTTATGAAAGTACAAGTACACAAATCATACTACCAATTATGCAATCCTGTACTGTATATTTACATACATATATACATTAAAATATAATCTCTCACATGAACAGAAGACGTGTATGATAAAATGTGCATAAATAACGAAACTCACCACATCAGGGTCTAAGGATTGTGGGTGTCATATGCTGTTGAGACTAATGTGTGATATTGGGCTATGTGAATACAATTGACCTGACTTTGCATGGCAGTTAATTATATGGACGTCACATCCATGACACAAACTGAACATATGCTCAAAGTTGTCTTATATAGAATACCATATACGCATATATGCAGACTTACAGAATACATACTGCTTGAATACAAATGTAGTTTAATGAGATAAAACATTTAGTATACTTAGTAATGCTACATACGTCAACATAACCATCCATCTGTTACCTTTAACCACTTCTCCTCATCGGGGTCACAGAGGGTTGAAGTCTATCCCAGCTGACATAGGACGAAAGGTGGGTACACCCCGGACAAGTCACCAGCTCTTTACAGGGCACATAGAGACAAACAACCACTCACACTCACATTCACACTTCAAGCAATATAGGGTCACCAGTTAACCTGTCTTTGTACTGCGGGAGGATCAACACAACCACAAACATTCACATAGTATATATATAATTTTGTATTTTTGTTTTTTATGTTTATTGACACATGCAATATGGTATATTGGTTTACTGCATGGACACATCTTGACACAAATGCATGTAATGTACACACTAATGATGTCAGCATCAGGGCTTGTTGTTTGGGTGCTGTCTTATGCAAATAAAACATATTCTCTCCCCTCATATTTGTGTCCCTGAGTTTTTCATCTTTCATCATGAAGAAATGCTCTGAATGATGTCAGGTCATCCAAAAATTACATAAGCCATGGTGGATTATGATTAGAGCTGGTTTCTATTTTTCCCCCTCATCCTGAAAGTGTCTGTGCATGGCATCTGCCTCGTTTCACTGTACATAACAGGGTACATTTCACAAGCCTTTACAGCAAAATATACTTAATCAGACATGTTGCAATAATCATATATAGTAGCATATCGGGATAAACATGCAACATATGTTCCCTGTAAACAATCTGACTGAACTGTTGACCTTCACGGACACATATATTTCTATATTAGTCTTAATACTGTTGTCATTAGTGTTACAGCATTATCCTTTTGGGCAGCAGACTGCAGCAGATTACTGCGATGCTGGGGTGAATCTGCTGACTCTCCCTGCCCCTGTTGGAGGAAAAAATAAATAAATAAAAAAATAAAACTTGCGTGTCTGCTGAGTCATGCATTGTGCCTCACAATGATGATATCAATAGTCTGGGGTGTTTACTTTGAATCTATACGCCGTGCACGGTTTGCTCTGCGATGCTTCACGTATGTCAGTCAGTGTTTTTATTCTCATCTCGAGCTTTCAGCGACATAACGGCAGGAGAGGAGCCAGCTGTCTGAGGCTGCGGGATCTGCTCCTACATCTCGCCTTATGATGATTGCTGCGGCGTTTTTGGTCCTGTTAAGGCCGTACAGTATTCAATGTGTGCTGCTATTATTGCTGCTTTTGCTCGGGACTATTGCGACTATTTTGTTCTTCTGCTGCTGGCATCGCAGGCTTCGTAATGGAAAACATCCAATAAAATCTGTGCTCTCCGGACGCACCAAGAACCGCGGTGAGTAACGCAGGCCAGCCGCATCTCCTCATCCCGACAGCTCATGTCTGTACATCGCATGTTGTATATGAATTCGTACTCTTTATTATTAATGTTATAGCAGGCAGCAAAGTCGGCAGTCTGCCCACTGCACTGTGGACTGTAGAAGAAATAAAACATACCCGTGTAGGCGTTGATGTATATTTTTAGTTTGTAGCTTTAAATATCTGAATTACTGTTAATTGAATATCTAGTTGATATATTTCATATTTCATAGTAGATCACCTGTCTGTCCATAACAACTCATTCTAACATCTGTTATCTGTCCTGTAGTTGGCCTCCGATCACATCATTTTCGATCAGAGGTAGGATGAACTTTTCTCATTACGGTTCTGAGTCAGTCCTGTAACGTCTGACAGCTACAGAGAAACTAAAAGTTAAATGTGTTAAAGAGTTATATGCTTCGTGAGCTGTTTCACGATTCATACGCATCTCCCAAAAGCATGTTTCTTTGGACTTTTAGAAAACTGCATGACTATTTTAAGGACCGTGATGTGCGCAATGCGCATGTGTTATCAATAAATAATGTGGGTGATTTTGCAGTTTCATTCATTAAGGCAGGTTCAAACTCTTGATGTGTATTTTTAGAAACATACTGAGGCGTGAGTAATCCGATAGAAAGCCACTCCTATTTTAAGATTCAAAAGACAGTATATTTGCCATCACGTTTGATGCTTAAATGCGTCAAGTAGAGCTTCAATCCTTCTGTTTCCGTTTTACGCACTTTGATTTCAAAATAAAACAACGAAATAAAGTAAGTAAAGTATTGTATAAATGCATGAAAACTGATTCAAAAAGCAATATCACTGACAAAATAGTATATTGAAATGGAAAAAAAATGTTACAGTGAAGTAAAAGCTATCTTAGTAGACATACCATTGTTTGAGTAATTTGTCTTGTGGCATTACCTTTGTAAAAAAATTCATTAAAACTAAAAAACGTGTTGGTAAAAATACAGCACACCTCGTCAAACTTTTAGTAAACCCATTATTTATTGAAAGTGCCATAAATGCATATCAGTTTTATTGACATAAATTACATTTGATTTCATATGCTAATGCATAAAGCTCTTAGTTTTTTGTGACTCTCCATGGTTTTGAAGTTTCAAAAACAAAAGCTTCAAAGGCTTGCCTTCCTGTGCAGATTATGTTATTGAACCACAGGACACTGAATCCCTACTGGCTCCGTTGCTGGTAGGGATTCAGTATCGTGTTCAAGGACACAACAGCAGAACAGTTGCTGAGCCTTAATGCTGAAGATGTTTCTGATTATTACATTTAAACATATTAAGTCCAACAATAAACACGTCCTAAAGAAAATCTCAGAGGGTCTAACGAAGAAGGCGAGAGACACAAATGTTATAGTTCAATTTGTTTTTCACCTGTATCCAGAGTTGCTGTGTCATCTTGCTTTGACACTTCTGACTCTGAAAATCGAAATCATATTCCACAAAATTACCTCCCTAGAATAAGAAACCTCATCACAATTATTATTCATATTATGATGAGAGCTTTTAATTTCACTGCCAAGTCTGCCGAAAGTATAATCTGCTGCCAGCTTGACAAGTGTCCATATTTCCCAGGGCTTCAGGCACAGTCCACGTCACTCAAGAAGGAGCATCCATGCTCGAGTGACAGAGGAGAAGCCCAATCTGGTTGAGATTCCTGAGAGTGAACCGGATTCATCATCGGGTCTAAGGAAACGCAAAGTGAAGAAGAGAGTCCTTCCAGAATTTTACCAATCTGTACAAGTCACCCCCACACGCAAACCTGTAGGTACCCCCCATAAATGTAACCATGATAAATGATTGATACTATTTTTTGCTTGCTTCCCTCCACAGGGACATCAATGTGCCTTTGAACCTGGTAAGGAGTCAGTAACTTGCTCAAGGACACAGGAGTGTTTGTCTGCAGGGTGTAAGCCCTGCTCTTGAAGGATGGTCATTTATAGGTCTTATGTAATGAAGTGGGTTAAAAAAAAAATATATATATTATTATTATTTTGTTGTTACATTCTATCCATGTGTATTCATTAGTAACAGGTGACCAGATGACAAATATGGATAAAAAAACCTGAACATTTTCACATGTAATCATCGTCAGTCTCTTCAAACATGAAACCTGCAGCTTTATTTCTAGATGACTAACAGACTGTTAGACTGCCAAAGATGCAGTTTTGATCATAGACTGTAGACCACTGCAGAAGCAATAAAATCATTTTTAAAATAACAAAAACTTTAAATTAATAAATTGACAGTGGTGTCTCTGTCAGGGATTATTTCACAACAAACTTACTGTACATGTATTTCCTACTTACCAAATACAAGCTTTTGTGTTAATAAAAATATTTATCGATCATGAAATTGAAACATAAATTTGGCTCATATAAAGTTCTGTATTCAGATTGGGCCATGATGCTATGCAATTTCTAAAGGTACTGCATGAAAAAGATGTGATAAATATCTCATATTAACAATTTATAGAGCCTTTGACTCCTTTAAAAATCATTATTCTATGAATCGTTTGCACTAGTCGGTCAGTTTCTCTCGACTGATTTCCATTTTTCATGTTGCCTTGATCCCAGTTGACATGTTGGTACCTGTACTCTCTAATCCATTCTAAGTCTGTTAACAATTCACCATGTCAGCATGGGAGCATAATAGTTATCCTCATATGTATCAACAGCTCAGCGCTTTGTTACCTCAACACAGTTCTAGACATTCAGCTTTCCATGTCTGCATTACTGAATTAGCTGCACTGCTTCCAAACAACAGTGTTCTCTCAATCCTTCAATACTTTCATGTGTTTCGATTGAGCAGTCAAAAAAGTAAAGTGAGGAGAGAGACAGTGTAACACCTGACCCACATATTGATCCATTTCTTCCCGGAAGGGAACGTACAACTACAGGAACATAGAGCTGAAGAAACACAAGGCCTCAGCTGGAAATATGTATTTTAAAAAAAAGCTCAGATCCCACATTTGCAAAATCAAGTCTGTGGGTGTTTTTGAATGTGTCTGATTTTTTAAATTCTTTTATTCTATCCAAAATATGAAATATCCTTCACAACTTGTACCTGCAGAGGGTTATAGCTGTGCTGTATGAAATTCTATATTTGTGCGAGACGTGACAATGATGTTGGAACTGACTGTGTTCAAAGGAACCTATTGATCTGTGTGATGCTGTCACAACTCCCTGCTTTCATGTGTTGCAATAGATAACAGAAACAGTTTTGTGCTTTTTCTTCTTACCATTGTCAGCAAACAACATGTACGTCAATTTGATAAGAGCCAGCTATCATGAAAGACTCACGTGTCAATATGTCACAGTCGCTTCTTCTAAACCAAACATTTTGTTGCCATGGGTAAAAAAACAACAAAAACTCCACTTAATGATTCGGTTTGTATTGATACAGTTGTTATGCAGGTGAAATGCTGAACCTGACAACCACCCTGTGTTTGCACAAAAGGCAGAGGAGTGTTACATGTTACATATATTAAACAGCAGCAAAAAATAGCAATTTTGAGATTTATGGAGTCATAAGAGCTCTGAGGTGTGCTGTAAATAAGAAAACTTTAATAAACCGGTGCAGGCATAGATCAGCCCACGATGCATTATTCTGCCTGCTGACACTAAAGTGTGTGTAGTGAATAAACAAGATCGGTTTCCTTGTCTCGGTGAAACCATATTAATGTGTTTTTTAACCGATCTTTTTAAAGGAGCCTGACCAGTGTAAGGGAACTACTGACAGCTTCACATGTTGTATTCACAGCAGCTCAAGCACTTACAGGCCTGTTTTACATGAACGCCACTAAAACAGAGTGTGCAAGGGAATATAAAAGCTTTTGGCTTTTGGTCGTGAACAGACCATTTCATAAATGCATCTGGACCTGTGTGCTCCTCTTTTTCTGTTATTGAATAGGAACTGAGCATTTAGCAAATAGTATCCTGTCAGGGCTTGATCATTGGCAAAATCATTTTTTACACTGGTGGATACCCTGCAGCCACTGTATTTTCAAATATTGCTGACAAAGATATATAAGTAGCTGTAATCACTTTACGTGCATTTATTTAACAGTAAGAGCTCCTGAGCAAGGAGAGTAGGTGTTCACAAAGGAGAAAGAATGTTGACCCTTTCAACTATCTTAATCCATGTACAGTATATGAAAGAAAGTGAGAATATTCACTTATGCATATAGCATCCTAGATAATAATTATTTCATATTACTGGGCATGAATCTTCCTGGAATCTTGTAGTTTTACCCTTTTTAGTGGTAGGAATTATGAATAAGCAAAAAGCTGATACAAACTGCAACCCTAATCTGCCTTTTCAGCGCGGAGTTGTACCCTGATGATAAGTGATGCAGTGATGAAAAGGCTGCTAATATTAACAGTGTGTTGTTTTATGAGCTGTGCAGACTTGACACTGACCCAGTACTGCGAACAGATTCACACTACTACATTTTTTAAATAGAAATCATTTTCGGTCTCCCTGTAGGAATACTGCCAGACGCTTTGAACGCACACTCTTTTAAAGTCAGTACTGAACTCTTCAGGATCATAGCAGCCTGTTCCCTCCTTTGACTACTGTTTTATCACGTGAAGTGTCACCACGCAGGTATTTTTGCGCTCCACCCCTCTCTGTCTCCATCAGGATGTGTTTGCCTGCATTTGTCCTGTTGCTCAATCTCAGGTGTGTCAGGGCGCAGCAGGTAATTGCAACAGAAAGTCATTCATGGACGATTTATTTCTATTTAATTATAGTGTTATTTGCTGTCAGAATTAAAAGCCTGCAAAGACTCAAGGAAGACTAGCAAAATCAGAGATAATCTTCCCCAAAATCAATGGATTAATATTTGTTTTTGTTTTGTTTTTGTTTGTGATATTTTTCTGGTTAAACCGGCTTCACTAGTTTTAAAAGCAAACCAGGTTAAATCTATTTAAAACCAAGTGCAATCCCTTTTTTGTGCCCTCCATCCTCTCAGGTAATTAGCTCCACTGTAGCCTCTGTGGTTAACACCTACATCTACAGTGTAGGCACTGCTCCTCTCAGCAGTCTACTCTCTGTGAATCTAATGTGCATCAGTCTGTGGCAGCCCCCTGTCCTTTTATTACCCCTGTTTTTTTGGGGGTGTTTTTGTAGCCACCCAGCACCTTTTGTGCAGGGATGGCGCTCTAACACCACAGTCTGCTTTTTGGAGCTTGGCTGTTGTTGGCTGCCGGGTATGACGCGCAGACACATGCAGTCTGCTGCTCTCCCATCACGGTCCAGCTCTGCCTCGACAACACGCAGCGTACCATCCCTACAGCTCTCTGGAGATCTGACATCACCCCCACATCCTCAATGCTCGGATAAGAGACGAACTCGTGGCCGGAGCATCCCTTAAAGGGCGTGGCACCCTTTGGTATCGACGCACGAAATGAGTGATTAAAGGCTTGGAGCTGATAACGCGAAAAATAGGATTGTTGTGTTTTTTGTTTTTTTTGTTTTTCTTCCAGCTGACAGCTCTCCATGTATACAGTGGTAAGTCTTACAGTTGACCTGGCGGGGGAGCCAGATGCTATTGATTTCACATTGGCTTTATTTCGCTCAATCTTTTATTGTTATGGATGTTTTATAAGCTGGTGGCTAGAGTCACTGAGTGTCCTCACACCTAACATGCGCTCACGTTACGCACTTTGACCCGCGACGGTGAGAAATAATGTAGATGAAATCAAGACAAGCATTGTTCTGTTTTTTTTTTTCTTTTTTCTTTATCACCCGTTTTCTTTTGTCTCACAGAGCTCCAGTTCGGGGAACCCTTCCCTTCACGGCTCCATGTCTTCCTCGGCGGATTTCTCAGACGAGGATGATTACAGCGTTAAATCTGGGTCGGCATCACCGGCACCCGGAGACACTTTACCCTGGAATCTGCCCAGACATGAGCGATCCAAGAGGAAAATCCAAGGAGGATCCGTGCTGGATCCGGCTGAGAGAGCCGTGCTTAGGATCGCAGGTAAGGGGGCAGTCTCCTTGTTGTCCTGTCAGGCTAGTGATTCACTGAAACGTGAATAACAACGCTATTGAACGGGCTCATAGCGACCTGTTAAGGTGTATGTTTTCCTGGTGTCCCCAGATTTGGATCAAACAGGGGCTGTAGAGACGTGGTTTTGTGGTTTATGTGGTGATATTATGGTTGCGCTCTTATTCTGGATATGATGTTTTAGACACAATCATATATGGGTATGATTATGAGATATGTATTGTCATTTAAAAAAAACTGCTTATTATTATACTTATATTATTTTCGACGGCTTTTTTAAAAATAAATACATTAAAGACATTTTTAATATAACTTTATGCCATATTTCTTGAGCTAGAATCACGAGGACGCATCATGAAGTTAATTATGAAGGTGGATTTATTCATAAGAAATGACACAAATCCTTCTGACATGCACTTTTGTTTGTTTCCCACTTGAATGTCCAAGTTTCTATAGCACTGAATGATTTTATAATGACACTTTGACGCCATAAAATGCCACGAAGCAGCACTTAATATCGATAACGTATTCCTGTAAGTCTGCACGTTGCGAGGATCTGCGTGACATCACTGGGCATGAGTTAACAGCTGACGGGAAAACGAAAGCAAAGACACACAGATCATGTGAAACTTGTAAATGTGACAAAAGAAAAAGTTGTTTGGAAATGTTTGGCAGGTGTCACAAGCCGGTACAGAGACGTCTGACAAGGAAAAGCGTTTATTTTTACACACTGTAAGAAATGAACACTTCATTTAGAGTGGTTTGGACATCTTATTTCACTTACTGGTGAGAGGTGGTGCGAATTGGATGAGACCTGAGGGCGATTTAGCCTCTTGCGTTATTAAAATAAGATATAAATTGTGTTTTGATTATATTTAAGACTCATTATTGACTCAATGGGCTCGTTAAGATGGATATTTTTTGCAGCAGAGCGCGTCCCGGCAGTCTTTCCTATCAATCCAGTCAACTCCACAGAGGAAGTGTCGCTTATTGGACAGGCCGCAGACAAGGGAGGGATATAGGGCGTTTCCTTTAGTGCAACAACAGCGCCGATCACTCTTGAGTGCCCAGCACATACACATGCACACACACACACACACACACAAACACACACATGCACACACATACACGCGCTGTGTCCCTGTCCGCCGCTGGTGTATGTCCAGTTTGAGGAGCCCGGGTTATGGCTCAGTACGCACCGCAGGATAATGTGCTCTCGGACGAACAGGAGTATCTCCAAGCCTATGAGGATGTTTTGGAAAAATACAAAGGTAGGATCACTGCTGATTGGATGTTGTTTTAGGCTTTGGGACGATGAAGAAATTGCCTGATAGCCTGCTTGACAGTTCAATGCATGTCAGCCTGCCCCCTTTCTCTTTCTCTCTGGTGGCTGCCTGGTATGAGTGTCTTTATCCCAGCAGTGGAAAAAGTGGGAATATTTCCTGCATGACATCACATTTAGGCTGAATTTTAATAGCTGAGACAAAGGCTTTATTATGATTTTTTTTATGATCTCAGTTGACCGTTAGATGAATGGATTATTTCCCATATTTAGCTGTTAAATTTGAATGATGACTGGAAAAACATTTCAAGCGAGATGATAACGCCATCGTTTATTGTCAAAATGACAGGTCGAAACAGAGAAATCAAGTTAGATTTTTTAAGTGAATCATACTCGCTGTGTTAATGATCTATTTGTGTAATTTTAGGGTGATCACCCATAGGATATCATTCATTGAATATTGCTTATGTGACCTATGGTGTCTCAAGGCAGAGAGGACAATGACATAGCAGGGTGAGGCATTAGCTCATAGCTCATGTCACTCCATTTACAGTAGCTGCTCCTTTCGGGTCTATCTCATTAATTGGAGCAAATCCATCACACAGAAGGGGTCTGTGTTATTCAGTGTCTCTTTGACAGCTCGCTACACATGCAGTCTGAGGCCAGGCCTGTGGTGATCTGGTGGGGCTGAATTCAAACTGACAGCAGCGCTTTTAACTCTTTGTGTTTCCTCTTCACGCAAGGACCGCAAAGTCAAACAATAAAGAGCATATACTGTGCTACTATTGTACAATAACACTCGCCGTGAGCGTGTTCTCTCAGCTGTTTGAGTATTGCAGCCAGCAGGGCCAGTCAGCTGTGGTATAAGGCTTAAACGCCCTGACTGGACCTTAATGGGATCATATGATGTAGCATCATTAGGAATCTGTAGCTGTTGTCTGCAGGCAGAGGAGCTGTGACACACAATGAGCTTACTCATTTTTCCTGTTTTGTCCCATCACTAACTACCATTCTACGACTGGTTTTTACGCGTTATATATTATTTTTTGGGGGGCTGTTCGTCTCCCCGCTGGTTGTTGCATCAACAATGAACTTGTTAAAGAAGGGTAAGGCTTTTTTTTTGGTGATTTCTTGATTATTTTACCAACAAATTTAAAACTTTATGAGACGTTGAAGCCTCAAAATAATGCTAATGCTTTTCATTTGCACGCTGACATTTGCTGGTTACATTTACTGTTTTTAATCTGTAAAAGTGACCAAATTCAGTGTCTTTTCTCATCAGTTTTCCTGTGCTTATGAATGTGTGGTTATTGAGAAACTTGAGATCAGCTGGTGGGCTAATCATTACTTCAAGCAAACTCACCTCAAATCCTTTCCAGCCACTTTGTTTACATCCGTCTTCTGATGGCAGAAAAAACTCAGACATTCTCAACATTTATTTACCAGAGTTCAGTTGAGGAGAGAGGCAGCAGTCTACGTTTAGCAATACACATAATCAATTTGCAACTGAATAACTGCAAAGCTGTGGACTGCTGTGAAGAATGACAATTTAAACGTCCACAAAAATCAAATTTAATAAAAATGTTATATGAGAGGAAATATTTAGAAATTAAGATCTTATTTTGTAGGAGTTATTGTATATATTACCATAGTAAGTAGTGTATTTTAGTGTATATATGACTGGATGTTAAGGCTGAGAAATGTACCTTTATGTCCGCATCAAATACCTTCTACTTTCTCAAAACAATATCTTCCTAGTCATGAAAATGGCTTCAAACTGTACCGTATAAAAATCTCTGTTTTTGTTTTTACTTATATTTATTTGCAGTTAAAAGGATCGCCCAGAGCCCCAAGCTTCAATTCATGTGATGCCCAGAGTATCAAAGGGAGACATTTTCATAGCAAAATCATCAACAGTAACCAAACAAACACAACCAAACAGACCAGTAAACAGAACAGCCAGTGGGCCATCTATAATGTAGGAAACAGATTTGTCTTTGTCTCACCACAAGCCCTCATTTTCATAATTAACTGTGGAAGTTTAGGCAAATGTACCGTAACTTATTGACATTATTTCCACTGTTGGGTTTGTGCTTGTGTGTGTGTGCTTGTCACTTGATGTCATTAATCACCGTCTGAGTTTGACATTTTGTGAAATAGATTTGACCAGTATAAAGAAAAGAAGAAAAGAAATACTGTAAGACGATCTGACGTGACAGAAATGAGTGAGTGTTTGGATTTTTGGTGACTCAGCCAAAGCATCGTCATGCATATAGTTTTTATTGCTTCGGCTGTAATAATGCCATACTAATTAGGTATTAGAACTAATAGTACACTGAATTACTTTGGGTCAGGCTGAAATTCAATGCAGGCTATTACAAAAGACTGCAAACTTGAGGAGTGAGTTAAACACATGGTTTCTTAGACACATACAACAGTTAATAGCACTGGGCAGTGGCTATGTTAGATCACATGGTTTCTTGCAGAGCCTGCTTGGTAGGCTGTCTGCTTGAAGGGGCCATTAGATTTTCCCAACAATTCATCATCCTCTGACATGAGGAAACATTTAATGGATTAGACATTTGGTGGTACACTCGGCTCCTCTTGCAGTTCATTTTGTTTTTTGAGACACCATATGACGTTAATGCTGATTAAAATGTACAGTGTATTTATAGAGCTGAAGTGAAATATACATGTTTTGCTTATTGAGAGTACTGACAGATAGTACCCAGAGACACTTTTTTTGGGGGGAAAACGTTTGTGCTTTTTTGCGCTTGTTCACATAAAGCAATTTGTTATTTATATTTTTGTCCACTTACGTCTTAAGAAGCAATACTATGATTGGGAAATGTAAATAAAATTAATTAAATACGGTACTAGCTAAAGCTAAATCGGTAAAAGTGCAGTGCATCACATGAGCTAGTCACCTAAAAATCTGTTTCTCTTTACCAACATTAAAACATACATAAAGCTAATATTCTGATTGCAATATGATAATTGTTATGTAATATGATACATAACAATGATTATATGATACATATAAACTGTTTATGTGAACAGACATATACAACGTATGGACTGCTTTAGATTGTATATCTTTAAAGAGAGTCTTTAGGATGCTGCATCTGTAAGTAAGTGTTATAGAAGGGTGTGGTCTGTCAGTGTCTGCTTCTGTCTGTGAATCATTGCTATCTGCATTATGACTTAATCTCTCTTACAAGAAGGTTTTCCGCACATTGAGGAAACGTGTAATAATTAAAACCATCTTTTTCACATGTATTATCTTGCATTATGAGATGCAGCCGCAAGTGAGAGAGCATTGTGTTTTTTTGCACAGTCACTGCCTTTGTCCATCCTCCTGGGCCTTGCCCAGCCCAACCCCTCTGCTCTATGTCGACAGCCCACTCATCACATTCAAATGGCCTAGTGGCCCACACACACACACAGAGCAGTCTGCCTCTATGGAGACTGTTTGCAACTGTACAAAAGACACTTTGTTTTAAGGGGAGCAGCATCCAAGTTCCAGAGACTTGTTCATGTGTCAAGTTGATGGGAGTGACACTCCTTTGTTTTTGGCTTTTCATTAAGATTTAGCATTTAACATTAAGGTGCCACACATTGAAGGTGGTCTCTACCCGCCTAACTCAGCCTACAGATGGACATTCCTTACTGAATATTGTGCATACACAGTTGGTTGTTGTAGCCTCCTAAAAACAGAGCATGAAACCACCAACTTATATTGTTTTAATGCAATAATAGGAACACGCTTTATACGTTTAAATTGAATATAGTTTTTCAGATCAGTTAATTGTGTCAAAAGAACAAATGATATGAATGATATGGTTTGGCATATTATGTGTTTGATATCTGGACAATTGGAACTAACTTTTAACGTACAGTGGATTTGGTTTATGAACAAATATGATTTAGATAGTACAATCACTCAGCTATGGTTTCACAGCTACCACCAAAATCCTAAGTGCTAATGGCAAAATAAGTGCATTCGATTTTTAGATTGGTATCTGACTCAACTTGGTGCTCCCTAATTTCACAATAATAATCCAGCAGGGTCTGCTGTAAACCTCATACAACTGCTTGTGGTTTCATGTTACAAGTTTCACGTAGACGTTTTCTCAGATCAGTATGTCAGTTTGTATCGGTGGACAAGTGAGACATAATATCTGATTGTTTCTCGATCCGTTTCACAAGGTTTCACATGGAAAACAAAATGCAAAAACTTAAAATCTTTCTACACTAAACACAGTTCATTATAGTTCACTATATCTGCTTATACTAAAACCTAATATTGTTCATGTGGCCAAGCCCTTCATTGATCTAATCAATAGACCTAATTTAAAATGGGCATTGTAATCTAAACCAGTAGAGAGTGCTCAGAAAGCTTTCTACTGCTTCATCGGTCTTTAGCTACAAAAATATGTTTAGGTTTTATTTAGTTTCATATCTAATATTTTATTTATACATTTATCATTTAGTGGGATGCATGTGTTGTGCTTCTGGAATACATTTGATTATTATTAACATGGTTTATGAACTTATATAAACTATAACTTTATTGCAGTCACATGCAGTTGCATTCTGTCTGTGTCTGCATGTGATGCCTGCTCGCTGTTGTATTTCTAAATGTTGTATTTATATGCTGTCATGGTGATAGGAAGACCAGCATGACTGAAACCTCATTCCACAGCTTTGCTTAGCTCCTCTTACATGAGATCATCTTGTGCGTCTCTGTCCCACCCCTGAATCACGCTCTCTAGCCTTTCCTCTCTCACTCCAGCAGCACCACCCTTCTCTCTTGAATGCAGCAGATGCTGGGAAGCAGTCCCATAGCAGCAGCAGGAAACAGCTTTCCTTTCTCCACTACTTCATAGATGGCCAAGAAATGAGTAGTTCCATCTGTTTTGTGGTGCACTGTTTTTTAAAACTATTCCTATACTCTTATGAACTGTCTAATATCAGTCCTAACTTGTAAAAAAAAAATAGAAGATACAGACAGGTGACAGAATTTAAGAACCGGTGTGAAGGATTTAGTGGCATGTAGCAGTGTAGTTGCTGATTGCAACTGCCTTACATCATCCTCTCCTGAGTGTGAAGGAGCAACTACAATGGCCTCGAAAGACTTGAAAAAGTAACGTTTTCTTTGTCCATTCTGGACTACTGTAGAAACGTACCATCTGTAGATACGACAGGTTAATTCTGCACAAAAACATGATTATATTCAAGTGATTATACACTAATGAAAACATAGTTATGCATATTATATTCCATATTATGCAAATACACCCTGCTAAATCTTCACACTGAACCTTTTTAAGGGAAAAACATGAATAAATGAGAGGTGAACCATTACAATTGCAAATGCTTCCATATTGAGCAGGAAGGGTCGCTAAATGGTTTGATGTGTATCAGAATCATTAGTGTGTTAGACAGCGCTCTCCACCACCATCACCAAAACTCCAATTGTGTTTATCTCTTTAGGAACACTGAAGCTGTTCTGTCAAAATTTGTTGGCCAACACTTTACTTAAACACGTCATTATAGGTTTTCCTTTATTCATTCATCTGCTTAAAAGTATCAGGCTGTTCAGTGATAACTAGACTCTACAATCTGATTTCAATAGAAAATGTGACTATCATCATTGTTTAGTGACAAATAAGATTTTGGATTTGAGATTCTCCCACTTTGATTCAAAGTAGCCCATCTTAGTAGTTGTTAGCTCATTTGTTTTGCATATATTCAAAAGTGTCTAAAGTGTGATTTTATCTTGGATGACATAGAAAACAATAAGCCATATTTTCTTTATGCTTAAAGTAGGGGTTGAAGACTGTGAAATTTGTATTTTCTATATTTTCAAGAGTGCTAAACAATCACGTGTGTGAATGTAGCATGACGAAGAACGTAAACATGATTACTTTAAGTAGGCCTTGGTAAGGATTCTCAATAATCTGTGTGGGAGTCTGGGGAGGAAAACAGATTTCCTGACAAATACTCACTGAAATGTGGCAGCCACTCGCAGCTGTTACATGTCATGGTGTTAACAACTGTGTGTGTGTGTGTGTGTGTGTGTGCGTGCGTGCGTGCGTGCGTGTTCATGCTTGTATGTGTGTATCTATGTCCCATTAGATGTCATTAATGCTTCCTCCTTTCCTCTCCTTGACTTTGCTGAGTGCCTTTGTAGTGATAGCTCATGCCTACGGGCACTTTGCCAACTTCCCCTTCATCCTACATTTGCTTTTCATCAGGGGTCATGCAGTATTTCAGTTTCACCAGTGGAGATATTGAGTATTACATCTTAACAAGGCACCTCTAGATTTCCAATGTGTTCTGCCACTGTTGCAGTTATATACGATAGCAGCCTTGCATTACATAGCCATGTTTCAGTTATCTTCGATTTGTAATGTTGGTAGGAGGAAAAAGTTGAAAACTTTACAGTAGTGGCTCTTACTGTGCCTCTTTGATGTGTATGCCTACTTCCTCGGTAGCACTTTACAGAAATGAGCTGTAGACAGGATGTCAGTCTCTGCACAGATCTCAAACACGGTAACCCTTTTCCTTGGTTTCTTCTTTGCTTTGTCTGAAGACTAAAGAAAACACTGACTGGATTGGCTACTTTGAAGGCTTGGCAACCTGTTTCAATTACTGAGTCACATATTTCAGATGCTGCCCTTCCCTTCTGTGCAGACTGACTGCTTACAAAGAATGACAAAAATCCCTCTTCAAGTATCTCCCCCTCATCTTTGCATTTGTATTTTTTTTGTTTTGTTTACAACCTATGTCTGGATACCATGTTTACAACATAGTTATTAAAGTGGAAGAAGGTAGTCATTTTGTGCTGACTCATCACTCCCGTGGGCCTCTGTTACAATGGGCAATGTGCATTTAACCCCAGGATAACTGGTTTAATATTTCCATTTTAGGTTTCTGTAAGTTAAAACAGATCATTTCTAGCCATGCTGCTGGCAGTGTTGGTCTGTCTGTGACTGAAATGTTTCAGTAACTAATGGATATGCCATTGTATTTGGTAAAGATATCCATGTTGCTCAGGTGATAAATCCTAATGACTTTTTTTAAAAAACATTTGGCCAAAATTTGTTAATTTGTCCAATATTTTTTTATCGTATTTTGTTAGAAGCTGTCCTGCTAGATAAACTATATTAAGACGTACTTTGTGTTTTATTGCTAAATGAAACTCAACATTATACATTTATTTCAGCATGTTGTTCATCCTGATAAAGCATTACATGGGACTTGAGTAAGCTTTGGGGTGCAGCAACCTTTCTATGTTATGACCTGAATCAGACATTACACTGCTGTGCAGGAGACTCACTTCATGTTCTGTAGTTTTTTTTTATAACTTCACAATTCTATCAAAGTGATATGATGTTAACTGAGATCATGTCCACAATAAAAACAGACCTGCATTTTTAAAATCTCTGACAGTGCTATGCAACACACAACCCTGCACTCAAAACAAAACTACGGTGCACATGCCTTTGCTTACTGAGCTGGTTGTGACACAAGAGCTGTGAAATGAGAGCTGTTAAGCAAGAATGTTTAACAAGTCCTTGTCATAGGCTGGAAGGTTGAGGGCTTTTTAGGTTCGCCTTTATGTCTGTTTTGAGTTCCCTCCCATACGAGGTCAAAAGGATTACACAGGCTGGATTTTGATTGCTCTGACTTTTTGACTCTGCTCAGAATGTGAGGATATTTTAGGCATCCTGACGTAACAAGATGCCAAAGGGTGTCACCAGGCCCACTGTGCCACACATTCTCAGGAAAACAGCAATTTATCCATCCTCCTGTACAAAGAAGCTTCGAGCAATGAAAGATCAGTATGGGATGCTGTGGACTGTTCTACTGCTGCTGCATTTCTAAAAATGTGGTTGTATGTTGTTTGAAATAGTTTGGTATCTATCATTCATGCTGCCACACAACCTGTGTCATATAAATTCAAGACTGGCCAAACATGAGCTAAAATCTAATAAATGAATGGATATATCATATTCACAAGCCAAAACAATGACAATCAACAAATATCTTTAAAAAAAACCCTCCAAATTCAACTCCTCGACAAGCATTTACTTCAGTCATCTTTGTTTGTATGTAAGGAAATGAAGGACGTCACCCAAGTGGCACAGATTATGCGGCCTGCAGTTGCAGGGGCAGCATGGTTTAGGGTTGTAGCTATTTATAGCTATGCACATGTGCTTTGCTGAGGTCTACAAATAAGTGTCTCAGGAGTTCTGGCTGTCTGTTTCAATGCTGTGGTGGACTCTTGGCCAATACTGAGCTTAGACTGTGGACCAGACAAAACAGTGTGTACTTTTATACAAGGCAATTGTGTGTCAGGATTTTCAGTGCAGTATGCTGCCATTCTTAAAAGAAGCAATGCGCTTGAGACATAATTACAGAAGACTGTACAGTAAATATTAATTACCACTTATTACTACCAGTTTAACTTCTTATCATGGTGTAAATTCGCACTTCTGATGACACGTTTAACGACTAGTTTTATATGAGGTTTTAAATGCCAAGTTCAAATGTAATGTGAGAGAGATGTGGTTAGTCAGGCTTTCATGATCCCTCAAACATCAACTCATTAAAGCCAAAGGTCACAAGCTGTTGGCTAACACATTTCTAAGCTGTTTCCCCAGACCTCTGAACTACCCATATTGGAGTGAGAGTATTAAAACATCAGATCTTAAAATTGTTGTGTTACTCTTTAATACTCAAAAATGACTGTATTACACTCTAGTTGTTGTCAGTTTTTACAGTTATGAGGCTTTTAACAGTTTATAATAATAAATTTGGGTTCATTTTTGGTTAAAGGTCTTGTGTCACAGTTGACCAGCTTTACCTTCCAAAGAGATGTGATTTTGGATTACTGGAAAAACTAAATGGGTCATTTGGTGTGACTTAGATGAGACATGCATTTTGTTAGATCTATGAGACAAGATAGGAATACAGCTTTTCACTGATAAATAATAAATAGATGAATAATAAATAATAGAATACATGTCTGCATGACCAGCTGTTATTATTATTATTATACTATAGCATTTTTACATAGCTTAGAAAATCAGATATGTCTGAAATGGATAACTAAGTGTGAAAGTCCAGGTAGTATAATCACAGAATTTATTATATGTGATAAGTAGAATGTGATTGATTAAGCTGATGAAGCTGGGCGACGTGCGAGTGTGTGACGATATATGATGATTGTTGTTGCTACAGTTAAATAGTTGGTATGTTTTATGTCTTGACTTATTTTTACGACTGCTTTCATTTTATGACCAAATAATGTATGACTGCTGTTTTAAAGTTGGCAGAGTTCACACTTACTTTTAATTCCCATGTGAACCTCAAGAGGGCACCATACAATTAAACAGCCATCACTTTTTGGGAAGCACAAGGACAGAAATACTCTAAGTTATCTCTTAGCATATTCAAATCTCCTCTCTAGTCCTGCTTCTGTTTATACTGCTGGTATTAAAACATGTGTTTCGCGCCACCTGACTGTGGCTGATGTTAATCTGAGTTGATTAACTCACGCATGCTTTTTATCAGTTATCAGTACAGTATGCGTGAGTATGGTAGGTTATTGCTGACCATGGCTGGTTTAGCTCCTGTCCTTTGCTGTGAGCTGAAGAGTTTCCTGGAATACTTGCTCAGCCAATCTATATTAATGAGTTTTTCTGGAGAGGTTTATATATTATGCAGCAAAGAGCTTAGATATGGGTATTACAAACCAAATTGGTGTTTTACTGCAGGCTTCGCTGCTCTTTTTATCAGTTGTTGAGTCACAGGGACAGATACATCAGCAATGACACAGCAGTACAGCTGGTAAATGCACTCCATCACATTTTCAAAATGAAGACATACTATTTCTTTATTTCTTCACTGATAAATCTTTGAGTCAGACTCTGATGTGATAGACCGATATGCTTCCTTTATTTGGGATTTGGCTTCCTGTCAGACCTTGATCTAGATGTGTAGACCATCATACAACATAATTATCACACCAACCCACTTTCTAATTCTCAGCAGCTTTTCCACGTGCACTATTTTTAGATGAACTAAATGTAGGAATCTGCATAGAGTACAGTCACAGGGATCTTAAGGTGCTCCTGTTATCCTGGAAATGCATGCTCAGACTTTATGATCATTCAAAAACCATACAGTATGTTAGCATGACCATGTTTTCATGTTGTATCATGAAGGGTGATAATTGTTATTTTTACCAGATGTGCTCTCAGTTGTTTCTGCTGATTTAAACATTGTGGTGAGTGTTGGCAGCTGCACAATAGAAATATGATTATCTGACTTTTGCACCCTTGAAAGCTGAGGTCTATGGTTAAACATGTTTATATAGTTTAAATATAAGTCATAAGATATTTGAAATAATAAAGTAACGCGTGCTATCAGTAGAGTTTATTGTGCATTAACAGTATGCTGGAATCGTTCATGAAGAAACATGTTGACGAAGGAACTTTTCCTCTTTTCTCTCTATTTTTATAAGAGACACTGATTACTTCTGTGGTTTGGAGTGCTGCTGATAGATAAACACTTAACTGTGCGGAAAGTCAAAATAGTGAGCAGCCATGGAAAACCTGACAGGACTCGTTCTGGATGCTTGATGGGAAAGGGAGTCGCGACTGCCCTAGAGGCTGGTAGGCTGGTAGGTAGGCAGGCAGGCAGACGAAAAGAGGGACACTGTTACTGTTTCCTCAGTCGCTTATTCACATGGCATCTTTCTACCCGAACCACGACTCTGGCTGTAGCCCTCAGGAGTTGGTGCAGAGGATGAAGTACTTCCTTAAGACCGAGAGGGAGCATCGAGCTCACCTGGTAACTCTAATGTGCTGCATGGGTTAGTATTAAAATTAATGCTTACTGTCATTTTCTAGAAAGGTTAGTCATGTCTGTGCTTGCTCATTATTAGTAATAGGCGAATATCCTTGAGCAAAACTCTTTTTGAAAGCCGCACCAAAGGTTATTAGAGGGAGGAGGTTATCTGTATTGTTAGCCCTGTGGTCAAAGTTCAGGAAAGCACTTAATCTTTCACAAGGTTGTTGTGGAAAAACGGAGCAGTAAATCTGACATAGCCAGCAGATTTCTGTTAAAGTTATTGATTGTACATGTGAATTTTCACTGAGGATCTTTCAGAGGAGTTGTTGTCTGGCAGAGTCTGAGACGTGGAAGCAATGAAATGAGTCACGGCTGTGGTGACTGGCCTGAATCTTGCTCTGCTCTGACACGGGACAGAAGACAATCTTAAGGAAAAATACAGCAACAAATATTACAAGTTATTCACATTGTTGATGAAAAAACACATTAATGCAAGTAGTATTTTTTTCTTTTTCTTCACAGTATTAGTGGTAGCGGTACTATTATAAAGGGCCTGAGTTTTCTTTTCATTTTTAATCGCATCCATTTGTGTCCTGGATTCACATATGTTACTGGCCGCAAGAAGACTCATTGCTATGGTGACAGGAAACAAAAAACATAATGTGGTCAAGAGCATGCAGGAGAGAGTGATGTCATTTCAGCCTCTGGTAAATGGCATCCTTCTTTTTAGTAACTGGGACTTGTGGTCTTTACATGTCCTTACTTTTGCACATGACTTTCACTGAAACTATAAATCCAAAAATAACACACACACACACACACAGACATTGACTCTGTACAACTGGAAGCAAAATATTGAGCTCCCAAAATGAACTGCTAAATGCTTCAAAACCTAAGCGAGTTACCACTAAACATAATAAAACACAATAGGCTACATAATGGTTGTACACAAAGCAGAATTAGGCTCCTTTAATGACAGCTTTCTTTAAAAAGACTTGCTTTGAAATTAACCGGATGCTTTTTTCTTTTTTCTCTCTCTCTCGTCCTCAGATGAAAGAGACAGAGTGCAGAAGAAAACATTTACAAAATGGATAAATCAGCATCTAATGAAGGTAAGAACTAATAGTTGCATGTTATTTTTTCCTCCCTGTTATCGTGTCAAAGTTATGATTTCCATATGTGACTGAGCTAAACTGAGCTGTGTTTCTACAGGAACTATTTTCATTAATACAGAGATAAAATTCCAACATTTTTTCCCCATAACAATCAGCAAACTATTTACCTCCAATATAAACAATCCATTTGAGAAGTGTTGGCTGTAATAACAATTATCGCTGTCCGTGTTGGGTCCTAACATGCTAACATTCCTCTCCAGGTATTATTAAAGCTTGTTAAAAGTCATTTAGCATGACATTTGCTGGTACACAGTAACAGGTTGTCTTTTGTTGACTCAGGAATTTGGATCACTTACTGTGGCGTTTCATCTGTCTGTGGAATTTAATGAAACACTTTAACAGACAGACAAGCACTGGCATGTCTCATTTAATATGTCTTTGTCAAACCTTGGATTCATGTGTAATGTTAGACTTTATAGGGTTTATGCATCAGTGGTACATGAATCACTGCTGTCACTAGAAATCACTGTTATGTAAGGCTTGAACATGAATTTCTGTGATATTTTAATCAAGGGGAATTCATTCTTTCAATCACTTCACTACTATTAAAGTGGCTAAAAAGAACATGACATAGTGTGAGTTACTCATTGGTACTAATATAGATGCATTAGTCAATGCCATGAATCTTGTAAATTGGATATATTCCAGGGAACCAGAGTCTTGCTAGATAAAAAATAGCAGCAGTAAATAGAGACAAACTAAAAGAATTTTAAGATCTGATCATTCATTAAAAATAATTCCATGATATTCATTCGTTTATATTTAGATTCCTTTAAATAAAATCAGTGGCCAAATCTTCAAGTCAAGTTTTCATAACATACTGAATTGAATAAAAAATAGTCTAAAAGTAACTGCATGCTTTAGAAAATGGACAGCAGTGGTGTAAAGCATATGCAGTTTATATCGACGCTAATTGTGTATGTCTAGAGATGGTAATGTTGGTCTGTCTCTCTGTTGGTCGACCACTTTGGAACAGACTGAAATATCTCAGCAACTATTAGACGGATTGCCATTAAACTTTTGTTCAGATATTAATGAAACCTGCTAACTAGCAGATCAGAGTTTTGTCTTGTCAAGTGAAATATTTCAGCATTAATTAGATAGATTGGCCCAACATTTTAGACAGATATCGATGATGATAAATCCTACAGATTTTCATGATCCCCTGACTTTTCATTGATCATCACCATGAGGCTGACAGTCCTGGTTTTGTTCCATATGAGATGTAATAACACTGAGGTTCCCCTGACTTTTCGTTATTTTTCCAAAATTTCAGTTTGTCCAATACTTTGGTTTAAATAACCAAATACCTGCAGTACTAATGTCATTACTTTCACCCTGTTAATTAAATAATAGGTAAATATAAGCATCTTAGTATTGTCACTGTGAGTATATTAGCATCCTAATGTTAGAATTTAACTCAGTACAGCCTCACAGAGCTTCTAGTGTGGCTCTTGATTTCGTATTATTTGATGGGCTTAAACAAAACAACTGTATGGCCTTTTTCTTAATAAATATAATGAAGTTCTGCTGTGCTAACAGAGTTACATTGTTACATAACTGGGGGGCTTTTCCTTCCCTATCCTGTTGTATTCATTGTTTTGCTCCTGAAGGGGGTCTTCAGAGTGTGCTGTGGACAACAAACCTGTCCTGAAGGGTCACTTTAAGGGTCCTGCCCAGTATATCAACCCTTGCTTGATGGGGTTGGGGATTCCCATGGCTCTTCTCATGATGACTGGTTTTATGATTTGCATATGATGTTTCAAATAGCAATGTTTTTATTATTTCCAAAAATAATTAAGACGTAGAAGACCCTAAGGAGCTGCTGGTTCCAGTTCTGCCTTCAGGAAGCTCACACTTTTTCACAAGCGACAGATTATGCACACTTTGTCACAATTTTTGCAAAATAATATTTTATCTCTAGTGCTGTAATAAAACAAGACACATGCAATGAAGCTGCAGAGCATAACAACAACATGTGTATAGTAACACTATGCTCTGTCCTGAACCTGTTGAACTTGAGTTAATGTTTTAATTGGAATATTTCCATTTTATTTCTTGTTTTGACAGCCAGATTTCAGCAGGCCTCACACTTGGCCCATGAGAAATCAGGGGTGCTGAGTAATAGTTGGGGATTGGCTTTGCTGACCCACAAGCACAAGGGTGCAGGTCTATTTTGGCTCCACAGCTGTGGCTGCTATCTGGGATTACAGTGCTGAAAGCCCTGTGTGAAAGCAGGTCAACGGGCAGCAGGGTGATTTCAGAGGCGCGGTATTTAGGACAGGAAGGAGAGATGGGCCTGCTGGAAGGAGAAAACCTTGGTCCAGGGTTGTTAAGTGACTCACTCAAGTGCTTAGATAAGGTGTCACAATACTCAAGCTATTATTCAGTGTGTTTTATGCTACATTCATTTTAATATAGGGGTAACTGAGGGAAACAAAAACATGGTTGTGAACTAAAACAGGTTTTTCTAAAACTGGGATTAAACTGAAACTGAACACCAAGTTGAATGAATGGCATGATACAGAAACTTCAGGGTTAATGGTTGAGTTGTAGTTATGTCAGGTGTAAGAATGTGGCAGACTTTCTTGAAACTGAGATTATTATCTGATATGATAAAATATTTCAAAACAACAACAGTTTTAAATAGATTTGTAATAGTGAGCAGTCGGCAGTGAACAGTTGTGTTATAACAACCCGATATTTGCAGTTTGCTCACATTTTGCTTTTCCCATCACGTCCGTAGGTGCGGAAGCATATAAATGACCTGTACGAAGACTTGCGAGATGGACATAACCTGATTTCACTGCTGGAGGTTTTGTCTGGAGACACATTGGTGAGTTCACGTTTTTACTCAATTTTCATGGTCAGTTTTCCTTGACGAGATAAAGAGAAACTCAAAGCAAAGTTATGAAACGCTGATGATGTTTTGGTGAAATTGGGGGAGTCTCGATTGAGTTCTTAGTTGGAGCAATTTCTGTTACGATCATTCTTATGAAATCACAAAACATTCGGATTGTCATGAGACACCAGTAAGGAAAGCAAAACAGCATGCCTGATGGACTTCCTCCTTCATACTTACATAACTGATAGTAGGAGGGAATCCTGGGATTGGATGGTCTGTAATCAGATCTACTGTGATTTTACATCCACCAAAACACACTCATCAAATCCATTTTTTTTGTGACTTGTATGTAGGTTTCGAACATTTTCCTTTTTTTTGTTTCTCTTTTCTGGGTTATCTATGAAACCGACCGATGTGCTTGTTGTTGTGTTGTCAGCTGTGCTGTGCTACAAGCTGGAAGTATTATGAAATAGGCTGGTACAGTATGATTTGTTTTGTATATTGATATATTTTTTGGGATATAGTGAGGCACTTTGTGCCACATAGCAGTAGTAGTAGGATACTAGATAAGGCGCTTACCCACAAGAGGCTGTTGCGTTTCAGTCAATCAAAATGATGCCTATCAAGGAAAAGTTAGCAAGTCGGAAAAATAGTTCTTGGTAGCCAAAAATTAGTAATAAAGTCATTAATACATTTTTACTTGCTAACTTGCCTTTTTAACAAACTAACTGCCAAAGGCTACTTTTCTTCTTAATTCTTCATTTGAAATATAAAGACACAATTTGTTTGAGGAC
Source organism: Larimichthys crocea (assembly GCF_000972845.2). Taxonomy (NCBI): domain Eukaryota; kingdom Metazoa; phylum Chordata; class Actinopteri; family Sciaenidae; genus Larimichthys; species Larimichthys crocea. The sequence continues at coordinate 14,278,145 of NC_040013.1, forward strand.
CACCAGATTAGCATGTGTTTTACCTGTGAAATAAAAACAGTATATACTAGTTTTTCACAAACAAAGTGTAGTGTATTATTCCATAATGAAAATTTGCATCATTAACATAAGACTAGATTTGAATTGTGTATGCATCTCACACACATTAGCACGGAGAGACCCATGAAGTAATCTCGCTTGTCTGTTCTGTGCAGAACATTTACTCAACATTGCATCAGCCTATCGTGGAAACAATGTGATCAATCTGATCAGTGTAAGACAGTAAATGATTTAATTTCTCTTATTCTCTCATTGAGATCCCCCTTTTGCAAATACTGAATGCTAGAAAGGGGGAAACATTTCTGTACCTGACACATAGGCAGCATGGAAATGTGACAAACTACATAATAATACAATATTACAACCATGAGCAGCACAGGAAACTGCGTTGTTATGGTGATTAAAACACAACTGGAGTGATCACTGTAACGGTTATATAATCAGATCACTTCCACTTTGTCAAAACTTGGAACAAGTTCATTGTTTCCATGTGAGGAATTTCTTTGAAATGCTAAGTAACCAAAGCCTTTCACAAATATGAAACTGTTCTTGTTATGTGTGTTAAACCTCAGTTTTTCATTACAGTTTGCAAAAAATATGGTCCCTCACATTTGATGGAAGATGTAGCACAATCCTTATTTTAACTTTTTGGTTGAAGAGCTGGAAAGAAACTTAGTGGGCACCCATATTAAATTGAGTTACTAGTATTTGTTTTAGTAAAATATGTCTAAATTTCAGTCTTCAGTTTATGGCCTTAGCAGCATAAAGCAATTTTTACTTTGACCATGGAGAAATCGTGACAGCTCAAGCTCTGTACAGTTCAGTATGTGTATGTGTCCAATCCCTCACATATAGAGCACATAGCTGAACAGTGTAGTACTTTGGCCTCAGGCAGTGGCTACAGAAGTGCTGCATGTTAACCAACAGGCTATTTAATATTTCATTTCACTGTTAACAAGTCATTCTTTCATCTTATATTAAAGTGTGTTAATACTATCGTTTTGTACATTCCTAAATTCTGTAATGTTATCATGCTGTAATGTCTAAAGTGCATGTATTCCTGTGCAAGGAGCCCCAGCAGTTACTCCCTCTCCAGTGTGACTAACTTTCATCCTCTAAGTGGCTATCTATTTTCTGTTTACATCCCATTCCCCTTCTACTTTCCTCCTTCTCTGTTCTCCATCTTTGAATTGGTTTCTGTCCTTTGTCTAACTTCCTTTGATTTGGCCGCCATGTGTGTCCATGTCTTCCTTTCTTCCCCATATGTTGCCTTTTCGGTGATAAGCCAAGGGAACGTGATTTTCTGAAGACATTGCGGTTGGTGAGTGGGACAGAAGCATGCGCAGTTGAGCAGCATGGAGACACGGTGGATGATGATAAGGGGGTACGTGTGGCTTGCCCCCTTACCCCCTTTTAACAGACTAATTCAGAGCGTGTTGTGGCCAGTTAACAGGAGTGCAAAAACAATCACACAGTAAGAGTTGTCTTTTTGTAGACTTATGCACTTTAGCAGATATTCTAGTTCTTCTGTGATAGCGTACTGTTTTCCTTTTGTCAGTTTTGCTAGATTTGTCACTTATATGCAACATTATGTTTCATAATGCCACAGCTTTTGATCAGGAAATCATCAAATAGTCCCAAAGCTTTGTTTATATGACCAGATGACACTGATGATGCAGAGAAATGTGCACATGATCTAAAGACCCAGGCATCCTCACACTCAAATCTTGTTTTTGAACATGCATGTGCAACAAAACGTACAGAAACTAATACATTTGTGCTCACCTTGAAAAAGCATCAAAAAGATGGAAATTGGCCATAAAGCTTGGGTCTTTATATCCATTTCACTAGCTTTGCCCATCATTGAGCCATACGATCACAGTGCTCTGCTCCTATGTGAGCATCAGGACATTTTTCATCTGCTGCTTTTGGGAACTCTGCAACATTGATGCCTCAAGAGGGCTTCACAAGTGAATGATATTCACTGAATAAAAGCCGTGGGAGATGGGTTTTGCATTTGAGATGAACAGGATTCTTCTCTCAGCTATTAGCAACTAAGAAACGCGGCTGAACGCAGCAAGTCTTTTGCTGTTGCTGCACCCTGGCTTCAACGCATTTTCCATTTCATTACCTCATGCTGTGGCCCCTGACTATCCACATGCATTCATCACAATAGATTGGACACTTGCTTGAACAATGCAGCACTCTGCTATTATTGTTAAAAATGTACATTTAGTTTCTCCAGCACAGCGAATCAAACGTAAAAATGTGTCTTATGTTAGAGTGTGTTAACTAGCAGGGTTACTGGGTTTGTTATTACATGTTCAGAGCAAATTTCTAGAGATGCAAATGGTGGAAAATGTTCTACACATGCACAAATTTTGAGTGGGCCTGCAGAATTGGCTACTTGTGTTGTGGGTAAAGTTGATCTTTTTTTTTACCTCACCAGATCAGCGGGTAAGAACCTGGAAGCATGTCCTGTGTCCTCCATGCTACTAATCTTTTTTAAATTTTTTTTTTATAATTTGTCCACTGATGTTGAGAAGAACCTGATTACCATACATGTCCCCTCTTCCCTCTTTATCTCCACAGCCTCGGGAGAGAGGGAGGATGCGCTTCCACAGACTCCAGAATGTACAAATAGCACTGGATTATTTAAAGAAGCGGCAGGTATGGATCAGTTTACTTACATTGTCATACTCTTCTGTTTTGTCAGGCTTTTGATTGAAGACTGGAATACATTTGAGGCAACGCTTTCAGGATTTAGACTGCTGGATGAAGCTACTGGAAATCAGTCTTCTGAGTCAATATACAAAACCCCCCCACATTTTTATGTCTTTCCTGTCATATCATACATTCATAGCAGTATCTAACTGAAAGTCCACATGATTAAGTCAGAATTTTCACAGTTATATAAAATGTGTTTACAGATGAATAGCATATGTAAATGCTTTACTGTTTTGTGAGAGATTTGTTCACCCGTAACCACTAAGACAGACAAATGCAAGCAAAGACACACGTGTAATTGAACTGGGACAGCCCCACTCAGTGGTGATTGCTTCCTATTCTCCACCTGGACTCTTTATGGCACTTTCTTTATGAAAATTGCAATTCAGTTCCCAGAAATAGTAATGGCAGCATTTATGGTGGGCTGACTACAAATCCCATCAGCGGGGTTCCAAAGGGCTATGATTGCCCTCCCCTCCCCCACCACAGTCAAGACGTGATGAAGAACACAGCCTTGCTGAACCGTAGCCAGATGTGACGTAAGGCTTGAGACAAAGGATTCATAGATGGTCACAAATCAGTTGTTCTATTGTTTTGGCTGCGTTTACATACCAGCCACATCCATGCATCCTCTGTGGCCATTAAATGTAAAGTGATCTCATTGTTTAAAAACATTTAATACACATAATTTTTCACTCTGATATGTGCTGGATAACCTAGAAGGTTTATAGCATTTAATTAGTAGCAAGCATTCATTCTCTCTGTGAGCTCAGACCCACATGTTTATGATAACAGTGTTCTCTGACACAATACAGTGACTATTGTGCCACCTTGTGGTGCTTTTGAAATGTCAGTCAGAACAGACAGTTACTCTGTCACTCATATTTTGTATAACAAATAAATGTAAATGGGGGTACCATCATTTAGAGAGTATATACAATATATTAATCATGTGTTTTCTGTCATCAGGTCAAACTTGTAAATATCAGGAATGACGACATCACAGATGGTAACCCAAAACTGACCCTGGGATTGATCTGGACCATAATTCTGCACTTTCAGGTCAGTGTTTTCAGCTAATTCTTTGGTAAATATTATGCTTTAAATTGCTGAGTAATTCAGAATATTTATTACCCAGTTACTGAATTATTTCTGCTTGCTTTTATGTATTACATCTAACTGATGAAGGCTGTTAATTTGTATTCAACGTGTATGTATCTTCACATCCTACTTGATGTTGATCTGTAATGCAGAGGGTTTTCAATTGCAGAGGGTTTTTTAACAACCAGAAATGCTGGCGTGCTTCGGGGTTGAGAGTTGCGTAATAGTTTGTCGAATACCCTCCAGATTAATGCTTCTAAAATGAGTTCACATCCACACTCTCCCGCTGAATGGATATTTCTACTTTTGACCACAAGATGTCAAAGTTGTGCAGCATGGCTTGAAAGTAGCATTTGTCTGTGCAATCGATGAAATTAAAACCAGATTAGAGTTAGGACTAAATATCTGTAGCATTACATTGTGAACATTTGTGACTGACCGATCAGTACAACCAAGCATTAGCGTATGCTTACACCTTTGAAGAGAGTTGTAATTGCTTTCAATATTTTTTTCTGCTGTAGGCTGAGTTCATATTTCTCCTTGAAGGTTCTCAAAAAAAGTCCTCTGGGGATACTTATCATGTTATTGCTCGGGTGACACAAAAGTGGGTTGGTCTGTGTGTGCATGCCTGGGGTATCCAGGCATGCACACACAGACCAACCCATAAAAGTATTTCAATATTTATGCAAAATCCAACAGCATGCAGAGATGTCACACTTTAACCACTTCACCCTCACACTCTCTCACTCTTTCTTTCTCCCTGCCTCTGTCCCCTCCTCTCCCTCTCTTGGACTGTCTTGCATTGCATTATTAATATCTTTGGCACTTTCTGCATGACTCAGTTGTTGGTTTAAGGACAGGAATATTGTAATAGACTTGCAGCCTTGTATTGATTTACTATGTTTTTTTAGAATAAGAATGCACCTGTGTGACCGATGACCTCAATGAAATTACGAAAGAAAAAGTAGTTAATCTCATTTTGCCTGGACTAAGACGCGCTGACAGGTAGCGTCGTTGAAGATGCCAACACCTGCTGCTGTCAGTCTCACGCAAGCCCTTGAGCAGTTGATCCAGCAGAAATGGGCCTGTTTCTTCTTGATTTGGAAGGATGGCAGGGTACTTCAGGAGAAAATATTGTGCTTCACTCATAGCATACACCTTTGGCTTTAGTATATATAAGCATGGCTGACAGTAGTTGGACATGTTTAAACTGAACCACTGTTTTTAAATCTTATGCTCTTATACGGCTGGAAGTGTTAGGATTAGTTCCTGGCTGAAGGACAAGAGTTGTTTTGGGGGCACACTTTATGTGTTTTATACTTATATAATTTCAGAGTACTGCCATGGTGTGCGTCCTGTTCTGTTTGACCTCATATCTGCTTTACTTTTACTGCAGACGTTTTGTTAACGTGTTTCAGGCACTATCCATTGTTTGATCATGTCTGTCCAGATAACAAATTGATTGCATTACGCTTAAGCTGCCACTGTCTCTTCACAATGGTAACCACACTGTATTGTCACTTGGAACATGGTGTAGAGAATACTACAGTGTAATGTGTATTTTAGTATAGCTGGTAACAATGCACCCACATGACAATACGCTGCCGTCAGGTGTTTCTATGCTTGTTTGTCTTGTCTGTTTGTTTTGCCCTGATTGACGGTCACTTTCCCTGTGTGTGACGTATTGTTCACATATTCATGATTCATGTCACTGGGGAAAAACGGTACAGTTATAAAGTTGTTATAGCTATAAATGATGTTATAAACCACAATTGTACTCTAATATAACATGTACAATCATAATCTGATGCTGCAATAATACCTGTACTTGATAGTTCGACCGGAAGGTGACCATAGATAGCAATTGCAGTAATCAGCGCACTAGTTTGAAGTGTGTTGGTTTGTCAGGTGACTTTGACCTTCAGGGAAACTTCATTGGTGTTCGAATATTGTACGCTCACAATGGCATGCTGTTATTTTTAGTTGAGCTTTGTGGTTGCATTACATTTACTCTTTCACACTGTACTATTTCTCTTTTGCCGTGTCTTTAAAGTATTGCTAGATTCCTCTGTCACCATGTTTTTTAGTTAGGGTTAGGGTTAGATAGTTGTTGCAATGGTTTTATGTGGTGAATCACTTCCTGGTCAGAGCATTTGCCCCCTTGTGAACTGCGGTGGTGGGGATCTGTTTAGATAATGTGCAGTGCGCAGTGTTTGTTTAAACCATAGGACTTAAGCCCCACCTCTGGCTCTGCCATTGTACGTAGCTTGATTAATAGATAAAGTGAAAGCACTTTGTTGTCCAGCTCGGATTTGCCTCTGCTTCTGCTGCTCTTGTTGACCTACGCTGTTCTGTTTTTCAAAGCCTTTCTGACCGGGCTGGGATTCACGCAGCCAAACGTGCTGAGCCAAAGTTTCTCACAGCATAATATGTGGCCACCCCTTGTCCTCCCTTCACCCCTCATCACAGACACAAATATTATCAAATCCTAAGAGGCGGCTGTGACGTGGGCATGTTTACTGTGTAGATGAAGCAGACTAGCCACCCTGAAACAGGTCTGTCCGCAAGTCTTTTTCATTCTTGCTCAGCTGAGAGGTATAAGCTCGCGTGCCACGTCACTGTGTGCATTTATGGCGTTTGTGCTGGATTAGCAAAGCAAGAGAAACGTTTCAAAGGTCAGAAAGGATTCCAGTGTCACAGGAGAGACGCAAGAGAGAGCATGCGAACTAGAGAGTAATGCAGTGAGAGGGAGAGAGACTGGCCGGCTCTCAGCTGTGAGTATCTTGGAGAGAATGAAAGGAAAAAATGAACTCTGCACTGAGTGGAGCTTTATCTCTGGCTGCCGGCTCGTCTGCTACTGCTAGTTACACCATGTGAAATTGGCTTTCTGTCACTGGGATAGTGGCTCTTCAGATCAAGCGGAGCTTACTGGATACTTTGCCTCAACACAGCTTGTTGTCTATGGAGACTGTATGACTGTCAGCCATGGGAAACATCTGTGGCTGTGTTCGAGGCCCTAAAGAGGAATGCTATGTTGACCCCAAGAAAGCTCCACTGAGACCTGAATCTAAGGAACTCAAAGGTCGACGTTATTTCCAGAGAAAGAAGAGGAAATCAGAGGATTTTCAGCCTGGTGGATCATTTAGGAGTCCTGGAAGTGAGGCTGTTACAAGTGCGGCCATCTGCAGCAGCACAAGGCCTCAGGATGCCGTAGATGGGAACATGGAGAGGTCCCACGTAGAGCTGAATAAACCATCAGAGGGGGAGACACATTTATCCAGGCAAAACAGCATCAGCAGGGGTGTCTATGTCGGAGAGGTACCAGTTTTGGTCTTTAGAGATGCCTGTAATCAAACTGTTGTTAAGAGGTTAGCTTACAGGTTGGGAAGGTTTTCTGCAGTGCACACAGTCGTGGACAGAAGTAGGTCCACTGTTGAAGGAAAGCTTCGTGGCATTAACACAACTCCCAGGGGTGCCTCCGCTAAGGATGGTCTGTTTTTGAAGAAACTGCTACAGAGACAGTTAAGAAGGGCTGTAAGCTTTGGAGCGGTGGAGCACATGCTGCGGACTCTGAGGGGTA